>NW_012104987.1:951680-998653 GCF_000951045.1 Mandrillus leucophaeus
GGATGGTCTTGATCTCCTGATCTCGTGATCCGCCCGTCTCGGTCTCCCAAAGTGCTGGGATTACAGGCTTGAGCCACCGCACCCAGCCAGGGCAGTCAAATCTTAAAGCTCCAAAATGATCTCCTTTGACTCCATGTCTCACATCCAGGTCATGCTGATGCAACAGGTGGGTCACCATGGTCTTGGGCAGCTCTGCCCTTGTGGCTTTGCAGGGTACAGCCTCCCTCCTGGCTGCTTTCATGGGCTGGCTTTGAGTGTCTGTGACTGTTCCAGGCACATGGTGCAAGCTGTCAGTGGATCTACCACTCTGGGGTATGGAGGACAGTGGCTCTCTTCTCACAGCTCCACTAGGTGGTGCCCCAGTAGGGACTCTGTGTTGGGGCTCTGACCCCACATTTCCCTTCCACACTACCCTAGCAGAGATTCTCCATGAGGGCCTTGCCCCTGCAGCAAACTTCTGCCTGGTCATCCAGGCATTTCCATACATCCTCTGAAATCTAGGCAGAGGTTCTCAAACCCCAATTCTTGACTTCTGTGCACTCACAGGCTCAACACCACATGGAAGCTGCCAAAGCTTGGGGCTTGCACCCTCTGAAACCATGGCCTAAGGTCTGTATTGGCCCCTTTCAGCCATGGCTGAAGCAGGGTACCAAATCCCTAGGCTGCACACAGCACAGGGACCTGGGGCCTGACCCATGAAACCATTTTTCCCTCCCAGGCCTCCAGGCCTGTGATGGGAGGGGCTGCTATGAAGACCTCTGACACACCCTGGAAACATTTTCACCATTGTCTTGGGGATAACATTTGACTTCTTGTTACTTATGCAAATTTCTGCAGCCTGCTTGAATTTCTCCTCAGACAATGGGATTTTCTTTTCTATCTCATTGTCAGGCTATAAATTTTCTGAACTTTTATGCTCTGTTTTCCTTTTAAAAGTGAATGCCTTTAACAGCACCCAAGTCATCTCTTGAATGCTTTGCTGCTCAGAGATTTCTTCTGCCAGATACCCTAAATCATCTCTCTCAAGTTCAAAATTCCACAAATCCCTAGAGCAGGGGCAAAATGCCACCAGTCTTTTTGCTAAAGCATAGTAAGAGTCACCTTTGCTATGGTTCCTGCTAAGTTCCTCATCTCCACCTGAGACCACCTCAGCCTCGATTTCATTGTCCATACCATTATCAGCGTTTTAAGCGAAGCCATTCAACAAGTTTCTAGGGAGTTCCAAACTTTCCCACATTTTGTTGTCTTCTTCTGAGCCCACCAAACTGTTTTTATTCTTTTCTTTCTGAGACAGAGTTTCACTCTTGTTGCTCAGGCTGGAGTGAGATGGTGCGATCTTGGCTCACCACAACCTCTGCCTTCTAGGTTCAAGCAATTCTTCTGTCGCAGCCTCCTGAGTAGCTGGGATTACAGCCATGCACCACCACGCCCGGCCAATTTTTATGTTTTTAGCAGAGACAGGGTTTCTCCATGTTGGTCAGGCTGGTCTCAAACTCCCAATCTCAGGTGATCTGCCTGCCTCAGCCTCCCAAAGTGCTGGAATTACAGGCATGAGCCACCATGCCTGGCCTCCAAACTGCTTTAAACTGTGCCTGTCACCCAGTTCCAAAGTCGCTTCCACATTTTTGGGTATCTTTTCAGCAGTGCCCCACTCTACTGGTACCAATTTACTGTATTAATCTGTTTTCACGCTGCTGATAAAGGCATACCTGAGACTGGGCAATTTACAAAAGAAAGAAGTTTAATGGACTTGCATTCCACATGGCTGAGGAGGCCTCACAATCGTGGTGGAAGGTGAAAGGCACATCTCACATGGCGTCAGACAAGAGAAGAGAAGTTGTGCAGGGAAACTCCCCTTCTGAAACCCTCAGATCCTGTGAGACTTTTTTACTATCACAAGAACAGCATGGGAAAAATATGCCCCCATGATTAAATTATCTCCCACTGGGTTCCCCTCCACAACATGTGGGAATTTAAGATGATATTTGAGTGGCGACACAGCCAAACCATATCAGGCAGCTACTTATAAGATCATTGCAACGATTTAATTAGAGAATGTATGCAAATGACCTCACACATATTAAATGCTCAATAAATGTTAAACAATGGAAATAAGAGCCAGTTATGTAACCGAAGTATCTCAAGGCCTCTATAGCCAAAGCACCCCAGAAAGGCAGAAAGGCAGAATCGTTAATTCATCAAGACCGAGGAAGCTTGCCAGGCGTGAGAAGCTAGACACTCTCAAGCTTTGTTGCTAAGTGTACTGAACTGTCATCTTGTCTATCAAGACCCTCTGCTTATGCCATTCTTTTATGAGTGCCAAGGAGTAAGTGTTTTTCTGATTGATCCGGAGTTTTCCTGCCTCTAAATGCTGATTTCATCCACCACAGCTTTCAAGATGTGGACTAGGAAACGTTGAGCTCCAAGCCAGTGTTCCCGGGACTTCTAACCATGAATGGAAGAGGTCTGTAGCCCTCACCAGAAGCAGATGCTAGCAGCATGCTTTTTGTATAGCCTACAGAACAGTGATCCAAATAAACCTCTTCTCTTTATAAATGACCAAGCCTTGGCCGGTGCACACCTATAATCCCAGCACTTTGGGAGGCCAAGGCCAGTGGATCACCTGAGGTCAGGAATTCTCGACCAGCCTGACTAACGTAGTGAAATCCTGTCTCTACTAAATACAAAAAAAATTAGCCAGGTGTGGTGGTGCATGCCTATAATCTCAGCTACTTGGGAGGTTGAGGCAGGAGAATTGCTTGTACCTGGGGGGCAGAGATGGCAGTTAGCCGAGATTGGGCCATTGCACTCCAGCCTGGGCAACAAGAGCAAAACTCCATCTCAAAATTAATTAATTAAAATAAAATAAATACATTACTGAGCCTCAGGTATTCCTTTATAGCAACACAAAACAGATTAAGACACCACATACCCCTGATCTGCCTACATCTGGCAGGTTCCTCAGACTACATTTTCTGACCATGATCTAGTGGTAAAAAATCAATAGTTTTAGTGAATAGAGAAGCAAAATGTGGAATAGCCACACAACAGAATATTCTTTACTGATTAAAAAAAAGTACTGATACATGCTGCAACATGAATAAATCTCAAAGACATGGTAAGTGAAAAAAACTAGGAAAAAAATACCATATCTTAGATGATTTCATGTATATTAAATGACCAGGAAAGGCAAATCTGTAGAGACAGAAAGTAGACTCATGGTTGCCTAGGGCTCAGTGCAGGCATGGGACAGTGACTATAATGGGATGACTTTCATTTGTGGGGAATGGAAATATTCTAAAATGGGATTGTGGTGATGGTTATGTCAGAGGTGTTAGAACCGGACTGACTCCATCTTTGACAGGGGCTGGGTAAAATGAGGCTGAGACCTGCTGGGCTGTGTTCACAGGAGAAAAGGCATTCTTGGTCACAGGATTAGATAGAAATTTAGCATAAGATACGGGTCACAAAGCCCCTGCTGATAAAATAGGATGCAATAAAGAAGCCAGTCCAAATCTACCAAAACCAAGATGCCAAAAAACAGTGGTCTCTGGTCATCCTCATTGCTCATTATACACTAATTATAATGCATTAGCATGCTAAGAGACACTCCCGCCAGTACCATGGCAATTTACAAATGCCACAGCAATGTCTGGAAGTTACCCTATGTGGTCTAAAAGGAAGAGGAACCCTCAGTTCTGGGAAATCCCCTTTCTCAGAAAACTCATGAATATCTGCCACTTGTTTAGCATATGATCGAGAGATAATCACAAAAATAGATAACCAGCAGCCCTTGACGCTTCTCTGCCTATGGAGTAGTCATTCTTTTATTCCTTTACTTTCTCAATAAATTTGCTTTCAGTTTACTCTGTGGACTCGCCCCAAATTATTTCTTGCATGAGTTCCAAGACCCCTTTTCAGTAACAACTGAATTAGAACAGGTGAAGTTATGATACGTGAATTATACCTCCCCAAAACTGTTAATTAAAAAAGTATTTTAAAAAATCAATAGTGCTCACTTTGGGCCTCGGTCTAGGGGCAGTAATTTCCTAATGAGAAATGGCCTAAATGCTGTTGCTGTTCAGCCTTGGCCTGGTGTCCAAATTCAGTCAGCTCTTGGGTCCAAAAAGAAACCCGAAATGGATTCCAGGGATGAATATTTCAAAGTTATGTTGGCCAGGACTGCTTAGGAATGAGCTTGTCTCACTAAACAAGATAAGCAAGGAAAGGGTCTCTCCTCTGAATTTAATCGTCATTTTATTGACAGGAACTGGTCAGCTGTTGTATACATTATGAGTTTCATATCCTCAGCACCCCAAAACCTTAATATTTATTTTTAAGAAGAGATGAGCTAAAGAGAATAAAAATGTTTTTCAAAATTGCTAAGCTGTAAAATAGACCAAAAATGTATTAAGTGCCAGTTGGAGTGACAGGAACCATCAAACATCTCAGTATCCAACAAGGAAACTTTTCTTAATTGGTTATTTACCTCTCTTCTTTATTGGTCTGAAATACATACTGGAAAGAAAATAGTGGAGTGGGAAACTAAATTCTAACCCAGTTTTAACTGTTTTCTAATTCAGTTTAGAAAATCAGTTTTCTAATTCAAAGTGCTGAGATTAACACCTGTAATCCCAGCACTTTGGGAGGCCGAGGCAGATAGATTACTTGAGGTCAGGTGTTTGAGACCAGCCTGGACAACATGGTGAAATCCCATCTCTACTGAAAATACAAAAATTAGCCAGATGTGATAATATGCACCTGTAATCCCAGCTACTTGGGAGGCTGAGGCACAAGAATTCCTTGAACCCAGGAGGTGGAGGTTGCAGTGAGATGAGATCGCGCCACCACACTCCAGTCTGCATGACAGAGACTCTGTCTCAAAAAAAGAAAATCATCAGAACTACTTTATCTCTGGTCTGTCTCTTGCTGCTACTTCTCTCTCTGTGCCTGCAACCTCCTGTTTCCCTCTGTTCGCTAACCAGCATGTACATGGCCTGCAATAGCTGAGCAAGGCTGAGTTCTACATGACTTCATAGTCAAGTTCTCAGTCATGTTTGACTCATCCCAAGTATGGGCTGTTCCACCCATTTCAAGTGTCCACCCAGATCCAACCAGCTGAGGTCAGGAGAGAAGGGAGACATCGGCCCACAATTGTAGGTAGAATGATGGCCCCCAAAGATGTCCATGTCCGAATCCCCAGAACCTGTAAATAAACACGTTACGTGGCAGTGGGGAATGAAGGTTGCAGATGAAATTAAGGTTGCTAATTAGCTGATCTTGAGATGGGAAGAGATCCTGGATTATCCAGGTAGGCCTGGTGGAATCACAAAGGTCCTTTGAACGTGAAAGAGGGAGGAAGGAGAGTTGGAGTAAGAAAAATGGGGAGACAAAAGCAGAGGTCAGAGTGACATGAGGAAAGAGCTGTGAGCCAAGGAATGCATAAAGCCCCTAGAGGCTGGCAAAGGCAGGGAAACAGATTTTCCCTAAGAGCCTCCAGAAGGAGCACAGCCCTGCTGACATTTGGATTTTAAGACTTCTGACCGCCAGATCTGTATGATAATGCAATTGTGCTGTTTGAAACCACTAAGTATGTGGTAATTTGTTATAGCATCATCAGAACATGAATGTGGTGTTTTAAAAAATGAACTTTCTATTCTAAAATGAGTATTTACTTATTTATTTATTTATTTGAGACAGAGTCTCACTCTGTTGCCCAGGCTGGAGCGCAGTGGCTTGATCTTGGCTCACTGCAACCTCCACCTCCGGGATTCAAGCTTGGCTCACTGCAACCTCCACCTCCTGGGTTCAAGCCATTCTCCTGTCTCAGCCTCCCGAGTAGCTGGGATTACAGGTGTGTACCAACACACCTGGCTAATTTTTCTATTTTTAGTAGAGACAGGGTTTCACCATGTTGCCCAGGCTGACCTCTCACTCCTGACCTCAGGTGATCCACCTGCCTTGGCCTCCCTAAGTGCCGGGATTACAGACACACCCAGCCATGAATATATATATTTCTAATCCACTGAATAGGTTATCTTCAGAACAACTTCAATTTTAACCCTCAGGCCTTGCTCATTAGCAAATTTTGCATCTGTAAATACAGGAAGAAGTCTTACTGAGAGACTACTGGGAAAAGGTGCTGCTTGTCTTGTTTTCTTGTGCTGGACGAGAGAATCCTGACTGCGATTGGGAACTTGCAGAACAGCTAATCAGACATCTATATAAAATCATACACACAGTGGTTTGTCAATTTGAGACATTCAAATGACGACAAGGATTGGATTGAGACTGAGGAATCAGAACCCCAGGAATCAGAATCTCAACTATTTACTTAACAATTAACTTTTAGAGAATAAATAATAGGTAGGCTTTGTTAAAGTGATTGAAACCACCTTTGCAAAAATTATAACAGTGAGAAAATTATGACAATGAAAGAGATCTGACCAATCCCCAACTCGCCTTTAATCTCCAAACTGCCCTTAATTATTCCCAGGCTTGGTCCATGCTAACTTTTGGGAAATTTAGTTTATAGTTTAAATGGTAATAGCCCTTCTCCAAAACTAAACTACCTTTGTAGAGCTAATGAAAGACCACTGGATTAGGAGGATGAGAGGAACCTGAATTCTGCTAAAGTGTAGATATAAATGATTACTAGCCATTATTCTGGAGGTCACAAGATTTATAACTATCCCAATTACTCCTGCGGATACCATCACTATTGTAGAACCTAAGGTTGGCCTTTTGAGATATCTTCAGGTTTTTGCATTTTTGATGACCAGTGACCGCACCCATACCACCAGCCAGTCCTGTGTACCCACCTAGAAGCAAAAATGAGGACCATTTTTGCACCTCTGTGATTGCATCCCCAACCAATGAGTAACACCCATTCCCTTGCCTGTTGAATTATCCTTGATAATTCAGAGGCCCTAGCCTCTGAATTTTGAGGGAGGCTGATTTGCATAATAATAAAATTCCAGTCTCTCTTGAGCCATCTTGTGTGTAAGATTCTTTCTCTATTGTAATTCCTCTATCTTCATAAATCAGCTATATCTGGGCAGCAGGCAAGAAGAACTCACTGGGTGGTTCCATTAGTGCCCAATCTTTTATTAAGAGGTTTAGTCTACTCAAATTCTGTTTTTGGTTTTAATAGGTGATTATCACCGTTTTAATAGGTGATAATCCTATCTCTGCTCTCAGTCTAACTGTAATACATCCCCAAATCCACTTGCCTACATGACATTTCCTATAGGTTGACTTAAAGACATATTAAATCCAACATGTTTAAGATAATCTGTCAACTGTGGCCGTCCTACCTCCCAATTTGTTCTAATATCCTTTATTCCCCAATTTGTGGGATTATCAATTAGAGAAACAAGAAAATCATTCAAAATGCTTTTTATTTTAAAACAATTTTTTTAGAGACAAAGTCTCCTTATGTTGCCCAGGCTAGACTCAGACTCCTGGGCTCAAGCGATCCTCCCACTGCGGCCTTCCAGGTAGCTGGGACTACAGGCAAGCACCACCATACCCAGCTCGAAAAGCTTTTTTGTCGTTGTTTTAATTCCTAAACACGTCTTGAATTTGCTCTCTCCTTCCCATTCTCCCTGCCACTGTCACAGTTATAGTTGAGCTCAAAGCCCTCAGCTTGTCTCTCCAGGACCACTGCTAGAGCTCTCTCATTAATCTACCTCAAGGCATGCACAGCTTGTATCTCTTCCAGACTATAGAAAATAAAATTCTAACATGCAGATCTAACATCTTACTACTCCTCTGCAAGATGTCTCCATTACTTTCTGATATGGTTTGGATCTGTGTCCCCACCGAATCTCATGTCGAATTGTCATCCCCAGTGTTGGAGGTGGGGCCTGGTGGGAGATGATTGGATCGAGGAGGTGGTTTATTAAGAATGGTTTAGCCCCATCCCCTTGGTACTATCCTCACAATAGTGAGTTTGTTCTCTTGACCAGATCATTTTAAATGACCAGATCTTGCTCCTCCCACTCCCTCTCTCTTCCTCCTGCTCCAGCCATGTGAAGGGCCCAGCCCTACTTTGTCTTCTGCCATGATTGTAAATTTCCTGAGGCCTCCCCAGAAGCTGAGAAAATGCCAGCATTGTCCTTCCTGTTCAGCCCATGGAACCCTCAGCCAATTAAACCTCTTTTCTTCATAAATTACCCAGTCTCAGGTATTTCTTCATAGCAAAGAGAGAATGATAAAGTGTATTAACACTCTATCACCTGTTTAGACATAAAACCCTTAATGAGCTAACTCCTAACCCTTTGGTTTCATGCTGGCATTGCACATATGTGACTGCTTTCCCAGCATTTTAGAACAGCGCCCAATTTCCATTTGGAAATCCATGTGCCTCTGGGGAAGCTGACTCCACCCCCGCCCAGTATCTGGAGTGGAATATATGACTTAGCACAAAAATACTATTTTAAGAATGGACATGTGACCTTTGCTGATCAAATCAGAATGGACAGAACAATTGCTGGAAATGCTTACATAAAGATTCTGGATGGTGTAGTAAATGGACAAGAGGCCTGGACTTCCAGACTGTGATTCTCCTTCCAGGAGACAGGCCTGCCAAGGGCAACTGTTGCCTCTGTGGGGCAAACTTGTTCCCTACCATAAAATCATGAACCTCTTTAAAAACAAAATAAATGGCCGGGTGCGGGGCACATGCTTGTAATCCCAACACTTTGGGAGGCCGAGGCGGTGGATCACGAGGTCAGGAGTTCGAGACCATCCTGGCTAATGAGAGGTGAAGTTGGCTGGGCTTTTGGGTGGGGTGCAGACTTGGAGAACTTTTGTGTCTAGCTAAAGGATTGTAAATGCACCAATCAGTGCTCTGTGTCCAGCTAAAGGATTGTAAATGAACCAATCAGCACTCTGTAAAATGGACCAATCAGCAGGATGTGGGTGGGGCCAAAAAAGGGAATAAAACCTGGCCACCCAAGCCAGCAGTGGCAACCCGCTGGGGTCCCCTTCCACGCTGTGGAAGCTTTATTCTTTTGTTCTTCACAATAAATCTTGCTGCTGCTCACTCTTTGGGTCCGCACTATCCTTATTAGCTGTAACACTCATAGTGAAGGTACACAGCTTCACTCCTGAAGCCAGTGAGACCATGAACCCACCAGGAGGAAGGAACAACTCCAGACACACCACCTTTAAGAGCTGTAACACTCACTGTGAAGGTCTGCAGCTTCACTCCTGAAGCCAGCGAGACCAGGAATCCACCGGGAAGAATGAACAACTCCGTACCTGCCACCTTTAAGAGCTGTAACATTCACGGCAAAGGTCTGCGGCTTCACTCCTGAAGCCAGCGAGACCACGAACCCACCAGAAGGACCAAACTCTGGACACACAATCTTTAAGAACTGTAATACTCACCACGAGGATCCGCAGCTTCATTGCAGCTTCATTCTCGAAGTCAGTGAGACCAAGAACCCACCAGAAGGAACCAATTCTGGACACACTAACACAGTGAAACTCCATCTCCACTAAAAATACAGAAAGTTAGCTGGGTGTGGTGGCGGGCACCTGTAATCCCAGCCACTCTGGAGGCTGAGGCGGGAGAATCGCTCGAACCCAGGAGGCAGAGGTTGCAGTGAGCCGGGATCACACCACTGCACTCCAGCCTGGCGACACAGCCGGGCTCCCTCTCATAAATAAATAAATAAACAGCTGGGCACAGTTGTTGTCGGAAAAAAACAGGTTCTTGATATAGGACCAGGAAAGTTTAGGCATGCTGAGGCATTGTAGGGTGAGTAGGGCAGGGCTTACTGGGTGAAGAGGAAAGAGGAACTCTTGGCAAAGCGAGAGAGAGTCTTGCTAGCAGGTCTCCCCGCTCACAGATTGAATCCCCCGCCACCACCAGGAACTGAAGCAGCCAGGTTCCTCCTCCCTGGAAACGGCGCAAATTTCCCAAGGCTCCACTTCATTTTTTCCAGTGTGCAGATGGGCATTATCTAGAGAGAATTAGCTGGGAAAGGGCGGGTTTCATCTGGGACCAGGAGCCTCAGCTTTCAGGCTGTTTTAGGCTTGGAGACAGGGTTTCACCGGGGACCCTTGGCTGTCTCCTGTCTCTATCACAGAGGCACGTGCCTATAGTCCTATCTACTGGGGAAGACCACTTGAGCCTAGGATGGTGAGAATGTGGTGCACTATTAACTCTCCTGTGAATAGTCCCCACGCTCCAGTATGGGCAACATAGCGAGACCCCATCTCTAAAAATAAATGAATAAACACATATATTTTAAAGTACTGTGTTGTATTACATGTACCCTATAAATGCGTACAACTATTATGTATCCATAAAAATGTAAAAATATAAAAAATAGACATACAAATAACTAACTTGTGTTATATCACATGTACCCCATAAATATGTATAACTATTCTGTATCCATAATTTTAAAATTATGAACCTTTATATGACCTTATGCCTGAAGGCTGTTACCTTGAACATTTTCTTTTCTTTTTTTTTGAGATTGAGTCTTGCACTGTTGCCCAGGCTGGAGTGCAGTAACCTGATCTCAGGTCACTGCAACCTCTACCTTCCACATTCAAGCAATTCTCCTGCCTCAGCCTCCCGAGTAGCTAGGATTACAGGCACCTGTCACCACGCCTTTTTGTATTTTTAGTAGAGACGGGGTTTCACCATGTTGGCCAGGCTGCCCTCGAATTCCTGACCTCGTGATTCACCCACCTCAGCCTCCCAAAGTGCTGGAATTACCGGCGTGAGCCACTGCGCCAGGCCGAACATTTTCAAATATGTGAGTGTTACCTTGAACATTTTCAATTATGAGTAAATTAATTCATTATTTGACATGTTTGAACTGGAATTTACATAAACGGGTAGATACTCTGTGTTGCTCCATGTTTACGTAGATTGGAAAGCTCAATATTGTTAAGATATCAGTTACTTCTAACGTGGTCTATAGAGTCAACACAATCTCAAACGTTCCTGCAAGCTATTTTATAGCTATTGACAAACTAATTCTAAAGTTTATATGAAAAGGCAAAAGATCCAGAATAGTAAACGTAATACTGAAGAAAAATGAAATTAGGGAATTGACACTACTAGATTGCAAGATTTATTACAAAGCTACAGTAGCAAGACACTGAAGGATTGGTAAAAGAATAGACATACACATCGTGGAACAGAAAAGAAAGCCCAGAAATAAAACCATATAAATATAGGCAGCTGATCTTTGATGAAGAAGCAAATACAATTCAATGGAGAGGGGACAGTCTTTTCAACAAATTGTGCTGAAGCAACTGGACTTCCATATGCAAAAAAATAAATAAAATAAGCTAGACATGATGCCTACAAATTCACAAAAATGAACTAAAAATGGATTATAGACATGTGTTAAACACAATACCATAAAACTTCTATAAGAAAACATAGTCTGGGTGCGGTGGCTCACGCCTGTAATCCCAGCACTTTGGGAGGCCGAGGTGGGCGGATCACTAGGTCAGGAGTTTGAGACCAGCCTGGCCAACGTGGCGAAACCCCATCTCCACTGAAAATATAAAAATTAGCCGGGAGTGTTGGCACACACTTGTAATCCCAGCTACGCGGGAGGCTGAGGCCAGAGAATAGCTTGAACCCAGGAGGCAGAGTTTGCAGTGAGCCGAGATTACGCCATTGCACTCCAACCTGGGCAACAAGAGAGAAAACTCTGTCCAAAAAAAGAAAAAATATAGATATACACACATATGCCAGGCGCAGTGGCACATGCTTCTCATCCCAGCTAAGGCAGGAGGACTGCTTTGAGACCAGGAGTTCAAGCCCACCCTGTCTAACAGTTATCACAAGACCTTACCACTATTTTTAAAATAAATTTTTTTTAAAAAAAGATAGAAGACATAGGAGAAAACTTATATGACCTCGGGTTTGGTCACGAAAATGTATGACTAAATTTATGAGTTTTTAGGTATAACTGCAAAATTACATTCCATGAAAGAAAAAAGTTAGTATTACACTTTATTAAAATTAAAAAGTTCTCTATAAAAAGCACTGTTAGGAAAATCTAAAGACAACTGGCAGACAGCCAGAAAATACTGACCAAACTCATATCGGATAAAGGACTTGTATCCAAAAAATACAAAGGACTCTTAAAATGCAACAATAAGAAAATAGCCCAATTAAAAAATGGGCTAAAAAATCTAGATACCTCACCAAAGAAGATACATGGATGGCAAATAAGCAAATGAAAAAGATGCTTACCATCATTTGTTTTCAGGAAACTGCAAATTAAAATAACCAGGAGATACCATTACATACCTATGAGAATGGCTAAGATTGCAAACACTGACAACTCCAAATCCTGACAAGCATGCAAAGCAACAGGAACTGTCATCCACTGTGGGTGGGAATTCAAATGTGGCACAGCCGTTTTGGAAGCCAGTTTGGCAGTCTCTTACAAAGCTAAGTGTAGTCTCACCGTATGATCCAAGGAATCTTATTTATCCAATTGATTTGAAAACATATATTCACATACAATTCTGCAAAATTATAGAGACAGTAAAATGATCAGTATTTGCCAGGGGTTCCGGGAGTCGGGTGGGTGGGGCAGATAAACAAATGGAGCACAGGGGATTTTTAGGAGAAGTGGAATGTGTTTTATTTTACTGTGAGTCAAAATCTATAACCTTACCTTGTTACTTTACATTCTAGTACTAACAAGCTAATGTTCTTCTATGAGCACTTTATTCACTATTCATGTATCCATTCATTCACTCAATAAATGATTACTGAGTACTCTACAACACGTTAGGCACTATTCTATGCCGAACTCTTCTACGTTCTTTGGACACTTCATTCCCTATTGGAATTTCTTATGTGAGTATCTTCTATAATTGAATAGCTCACCTTATAATATAATTATGTTACCTCTCTTCTGTATGCTTTTAGAGTTGGAGGACCACCATTACTAAAATTATCTTGTAAAGTACAATTACCAGTCAGAGAAAACCTTGTCAAACATACAGGATTCAAAGAAACACATGTTCAATATCTGATTTGTGTGGGCAAATAAAATATATAAAATACCGAAGAGTTTTAGTAAGGTTCAGAGGTGTTCACATTTAAAAGGTAAACACATTAATTTATCTTAACAGCCAGTCTTGCAAAATGTTATCAAAGGACCAATTTTAGAGACTATAGGGATCTCTAAGAGACTCCAGAGTTAGGTGATAAGTATAACTGAAATCAGGGACATGGCCTACCTCTTGAAGCTGTGGAGTCATTGACATGCAACTATAAATGAGGTTGAAAGTTACGGATGATAATGTAGCAGCCCAACCAACTCACCCATGAACAGAGACAGTAACTTCTTTCTTTCTTGGGCCCTCGCAATTCTTTCAGGCTCACAATCATTCTCTTTCTTTTAATTTAATAGATAATTTTTTGAAGCCGTTTTAGGTTAACAGCAATACTGAACACAAAATACACAGAGTTCCCAATATAACCCCTGGTCCCCCAACCACCTTTGCTATCAACATCCTGTGCCACACTGGTAAATCAATGAACCTGCCTTGACATGTCGAACTGTCTTGAGGCATCTTTTCAGTTTCAGGACAAGTCTAAATGTGTAGGCGAATCAAAGCCATAGCATAAATATACCCATGTTAAGCAATATGCATGAATTCCTTTCTTATTTATTCTAATGTGTAACATAAGATGGCCCACTAGATCGTCTATAAATCTAAAATAAGAGGTGGATTCATTGATTTAGACTTGTGATTTTAAGTTAAATCTTCCTGAGTTGGAACACGGATATGAATTTATACTGTAATTATTAGTTCAATGGATTATATTTATAAGAATTGTCTAGCACTCAGAGAGGTTTTGTTTATTAGGTCAAAATATTTTTGAAGGAAATGGAGTATACTACATTTGTAAATGCAGCTTAAGGTTTAAAGAAATAAAATTTGTAAATGAGGCCAAGACTTAACAATAAGCTCCGTGGAAGTGACATTAAACAATGACAATAAAATAAGAATACTATATTATATTATGCACTTAAAAACTTTGGGAAGAACTAGGATTTTGAATTTGTAACTTTAGTAGGTTGAACATTAAGTTTTAAAAATCTCAATAGACTTTTGGTATATACAAAATTGCCTCTGAGGCAAAATAAAACAAAACCCCTTATATTTTATGTCCTCTTTTTCTAGAGTTAATCAACCATACATTGAATCTTTCAAATTTCTTCTAGAATTGCATACATCAATATATGGTTTGGGGTTTTGGGGGGACATTTATTTCTTTTTTTGCCATACAGTAAAAACCAAGAGTACAGGGACAGCATCTCATCTATATTTGATTTTGTACTGTCTGGAATGGTGCTTTGGCACAGAGTAGGTGCTCAATAAATTCTGATTAAACACAATACAAAGTTTCAGGTAAAAGTGAGATAGCAGAGTGTGACAAAATGCTTCAAATTTACACTACTCACTGTAAAGGTAGCTGAATCAAAGCAAATTGCCTCCCTCTACAGGCATCTTCAAGATTATCTGAAACAGGATTACCACTTCAGTCAAATCTCAAAATGGAAAAATCCTATCACGGTTCATCTCTATTTTCCATCTTGTGTCAGTTCAATTCTGCAGTAGTTGCTGTTGGTCCTTTATGTCCCATCCTGCGTAGTGCTGATGCTTCTGGGTTCATTGACACTTCTAGTTCTTATTGCACACATTAACTGTCCTAGTGAAAAGAACTTGGAAACAAAAAACGAGCTCAAAGTCTGATTCTCCCCAGGCACAGTGGCTTACGCCTGTAATCCCAGCCCTTTGGGAGGCCGAGGTGGGTGAATCACCTAAGGTCAGAAGTTTGAGACCAGCCTGACCAACATGGTGAAACCCCATCTCTACTAAAAATACAAATTAGTTGGGAGTGGTGGCACATCCCTGTAATCCAAGCTACTCGGGAGGCTGAGGCAGGAGAATTGCTTGACCCCAAGAGGCGGAGGTTGCAGTGAGCTGAGACCCACCCATTGCACACCAGCTTGGGCAACAAGAGTGAAACTCCATTAAAAAAACAAAACAAAAAAAAACCCCTGATTCTGTCATAAGCCAAATAGACTGCACCACCTATGCAGCCCAGGCCAGTGGTTTCCCCTTTCTGACTATCCTTTCTCTTGGCAGTGACAGGAAATGATATTAGTATCTGCCTTACAGTATTTCTCTATTTATAAAATGCAATATTAATTTATAAAGTTGGAAAAACTAGACAAATGAAAGACATGCTGTATGGCCACGACAACTATTTCTCTCATTTGTCATGATGGTGTCTTCTAGATTTATTCTACTTCAAGTGTCTATAGCCCAAAAGGGCTGGCCTCACCTGGGAGCTTGTTAAACATGCAGAACTTCAGGTCTAACTACCCCAAACCTACTGAACCAGAGGCTACATTTTAACAAGGTCTCAGATTATGGTTTGAGAAGCACGTTCTGCCTAGAACTGAAGCCATATTAATTTCGTATTTCTGCTGTAAGTTACCACACATAATTGTATTATCTTAGTTGTATTATCTTACAATTGTATTATCTCCAGACTTCTGGAGGTCAGAAGTCCTAAAATCAAGGGGTCAACAAGGCTGTGTTCTTTCTTGGGGCTCTAGGGAAGAACTGATTTCCTTACCATTTGTGTATTTCAAAGGCCACCTGCATGCCTTGCTTGTATCTCCTTTCTTCCTTCACTCTGCCCACTGCTTCCATCTTCAGAGCTCCTCTAACTCTGAGTCTTCTTTCCACTGATCTCTAATAAAGACCCTTCTGATTACATCGAGTCTACTTGGACCTTCCAAAATAAACTTTCCACCTCAAAATCCTTAAACTTTAATCATTTCTGTAAAAGTCTCTTTTTGTCATGTGAGGCAACAGGTTCACAGATTCTAGGGATTAGGATATGGAGATCTTTGAAGGTCGTTATTCTGTCTACCACACATTCCATGTGATTAAGCTTAGCTCAGTTTCTCAGAAGCCCCTTCAGAACAGCAGCAGCAGAATGACAGGCCCTTATTCATTCATTCTTTCATTCAATCATTTGTATTTTTAGAGTGGCAGGGCCTAAATGCTGTCCAATAATTAATCTATGTTCTCTTTGTCATCACTTTCTTCCATTCCTAACGCTCCAAATTCCACTCTCTTCAACTTGCCCACTCCACCATTTCTACTTTTTGTCTCCTACTTGGCCTCCTACTTCACAGAACAATTACAAACCATCAGACAAGAATGTCTTCAACTTCTTCACATTCTCTCTATTCTCATTTATTTATTCAGAAAATATATATTCAGTGTCAAACTATGGACTGAGCGCTGCCCTAGGTTTTCAGACAAAATGGTTCATAGCTCTCATGGAGTTGACATTCTACTTGAGAAGAGGTCAAAAGAGAAATAAGGAGAGAAGGAGGGAGATAAGAACGGGAAATACCAGACAGTGAAAAATACCATGCTGAGAACATGTAATAATGCACTAGGTAGCTATAAAGACAGTGTGGGCCAGGCATGGTGGCTCACATCTGTAATCCTAGCACTTTGGGAGGCCAAGGCAGGAGGATCGCTTGGGCCTAGGAATTTGACGAGCCCGGGAGTTCAAGACCAAAATTTATAATTAAAAAAAAAAAAATTAGCTGGTCATGGTGGTATGCACCTGTGGTTCCAACTACATGGGAGGTTGAGGCGGTAGGATCACTTGAGCCCAGGGGGTCAAAGCTGCAATGAGTTGTATTTGCGTCACTGTACTGTACCTAGGTAACAGAGCAAGACCCTGTCTCAAAAAAATAACCAAAAAAAAAAAAAAAAAAAAAAAAAAAAAACAAAAAAATAACCAAAAAAAAAAAAAAAAAAAGCAATGAAAACAAAAGAAGCATTCCTGGGCAGGTTCATCAGGAATCGTTTTCCTGACTCTAAACTTCCACTGTTATTCTTTTCTAAAATTAATCTGAGAATATGCTTCGAGGTCAAAATACTCTCCTTTTCTTTCCTACCCACCCCCCTTTCATAATTGCCCTTTTGTTTCTTGAGGAAAGGAAGCATCATGCTCACCCAACCTAAATCTTAATATGTTGCTTTGCCTTCAGGATATAAAGCCTCTGGTGTGCCAAATAAGAGACAATTATAGATATTGGTGGTAATGTGTTGGAAAATGAAGGTGAAAAAAAAAAAAAAGAATACCCAAATAAGAACGAACAGAAGATTGATTCAGAGGCTGCTCTGACAAGGGAATCAGTCACCATCACTTCCCTCTGGCAGAGGCTCAAAGGTAAGCAGAAGAGTGGGAAAGCTTTATACTAGAAAAAAGAAAAAGAAAAAAAAGGCCTCTGAGTGCTCTGATTGGGGAGGCTGATGGCGTGCGGCATCTTATGCGCCTGGTTTCAGGAGCATACGGGGGCCTTCAAAGTTCACGGAAAATGTGCATTATGAAAAAACTATGGATTTCAAAAATGGCTTGCACCAAAATAAACTCATGGTAACTTTTTATAACATGTCTGAACAGGGGCTCGTTGGACACACTGAGAAGGATGAGGCATCAGTTTGAAAAGAGCGTCTATCAGAGCAACATGAATTCTGCTAAAATTGAAGCAAGAGCAAACATTCAATGTTGAGTGGGAAAAGGGTGAAATAACTGATGCTTTATGATAAGTTTATGGGGACAATGCAACAAAGAAGTCAGCAGTTTACAAATGGATACCTCATTTTAAGAAGCAAGGAGATGGCCTGGCGCAGTGGCTTATGCCTGTAATCCCAGCACTTTGGGAGGCTGAGGTGGATGGATCACGGGGTCAAGAGATCAAGATCAGCCTGGCCAACATGGTGAAACCCCGATTCTACTAAAAATACAAAAACTAGCTGTGTGTGGTGACATGCGCCTGTAGTCCCACCTACTTAGGAGGCTGAGGCAGGAGAATCGCTTGAACCCTGGAGGTGGAGGTTGCAGTGAGCTGAGATCGTGCCATTGCGCTCCAGCCTGGCGACAGAGCGAGAACTCTGTCTCAAAAAAAAAAAAAAAAAAGAAGAAGAGGCGAGGAGACGTCAGAGCTGAAGGCCACAGCGGCAGACCATCCACATCAGTTAGTGAGGACTGAATTTGTCTTGTTCATGCCCTGATGGTTGACATCAGAAAAAACAGCCATGGACTTCTCAATTGGTTCAGCTTCACAATTCTGACTGAAAAATTAAATTTGAGCAAACTTCTCACAAGGGTTGCCGAAACCTTTGTGCCCAGATCAGCTGCAGACAAGAACAGAGCTTTCAACTGAAACTTTAAACAAGTGAAATCAAGATCCTAAAGCAGCTCCACAAAGAATTGTAACAGGAGATGAAACATGGCTTTACCAATATGATCCTGAAGGCAAGGCACTGTCAAAGCAACGTATATCCAGCAGTGGAAGTGGCCCAGTCAAAGCAAAAGCAGGGCCAGGAGTGGTGGCTCACGCCTATAGTCCCAGCTACTCGGGAGGCCAAGGTGGGAAGATTGCTTGAGCCCAGGAGCTAAAGACCAGCCTGGGCAAGGTAGTGAGAGCCTGTCTCTGTTATATAATTTCTTAAAAAATAAAAAAAGCAAAAAAAGCAAAACCAGTCAAGCACAAAGATCATGGCAGCAGTTTTTTGGGATGCTCGAGGCATTTTGCTTATTGACTTTATGGAGGTACAAAGAATGATAACATCTGCTTATTATAAGCATGTTTTGAGGAAGTTAGCCAAAGCTTTAGCAGAAAAATTCCCAAGAAAGCTTCACCAGAGAGTCCTTCTCCACTATGACAATGCCAATGCTCACTTCTTCCCATCAAACAAGGGCAATTTTGCCAGAGTTTCGGTGGAAAATCTTTAGACATCCACCTTCCAGTCCTGATTTGGTTCCCTCTGACTTCTTTATGTTTGCTAATTTTAAAAACACATTTAAAGGGCATCCATTCTTCTTCAGTTAATAATGTAACAAATATTGCATTGATATGGTTAAATTTCTAGGACGCTTAGTTCTTTAGGGATGGACTAAATGGTTAGTATCATTGCTTACAAAAGTGTCTTAAACTTGATGAAACATACATTGAGAAATACAATTTATATATATTTTTTATCTTTATTTCAATTTTCCATGAACTTTTTGATGTCCTCTTGTGTTTAGCTTTCTCTGGTTGGTCCTGAGTTGGAAGGGGTCAGGGAGAGAGGGAATAGGGAGGGAAGCTGGCAGTCATTGACCATTCAACAGCCCTGAATATTCTGAGTCAATACTGCAGAAGTTGCAGTTTGGTTGACATTTGGACTTGTTGCTTCGGAGGCTGTGGGTCAATTGTCATACAGGGTCTGGCCATTGTCTGTTTGCTTATTCCGTCTCTCATGAAAAATTTTGTCTCTAAGGCTCTGCTCACCTTTAGATGTTCATTTTAGCATAGCACAGCTCCTCTTTCCCCCACCTCCAATCCACACCACCATTAGAAATTCCAAATACACTGATGGATTTATTATTTACTGTTTTTTTAATGTGATCTCTACTTCTCAACTCTGGGGTTGCCATTAAAGCTGTCTGGAAAACTTTTCTGCTCCCCTCCACACCCCTGCATTCCGTGCTAAGTTCTACCCAACTTCAGATTGCAGCTCTTCATCCAAGAGCTCTCCCTGGACCCTTTAAATTTCTCGAATGTGCTCTCAGAGCCCCTAATCTTAAACTCAGTGACCACATTTATCACAGGTTGTGGCTCAGAAACCAATATCTGACCAATACCCCAAAATATGGCACTTTGACATGCTGAACTGAAGAAGAAGCCTCAAGGTCTCTGTGATCTTCCGTGTTCCCCTCTGGCCCCAGGTCTGTCTCTCAGTTCTCTGTCTCTCCCAAAGGATGAGGTTGTTCTCCACAGTTCCCTTATCCACCTAAAGCATGGACCTTTCATCCCTTCCCTGAGTTTTCGTCACTGAACTCATTACTGGAAGAATGACCGAAGTCTGTCAACACACCTGGACATATTTTTGTCACGAACCATTGTCTGCTCTGCCGACCCCACAGACGATGTTCCAGACCATTGTATGTGATTCAAGCTCATTAAAGTCTCCGAAAAAATAATTTACTACCCCATTAAAATCATCCATACTTCCCCATCTCCCTTTTACCTAAGAAGAAGGGTATGTAAGCATCTATCTCCATTGCATAATGGGGATTTCCCTCTTGTGGCATGTTAATACATTTGTATACCATTTCTCTCTCTTTTTTTTTCTTTTTGAGACAGGGTCTCACTCTATTGCCCAGGCTGGAGTGCAATGGCACAATCACGGCTCACTACAGCCTTGACCTCCGGGGCTTGGGTTATCCTCCCACCTCAGCCACTTGAGTGGCTGGGACCACAGGCGCGCACCACCATGTCCAGCTAAGTTTTTTTTTTTTTTTTTATACAGAGTCTCACTCTGCCACCCAGACTGGAGTGCAGTGGCACGATCTCAGCTCACTGCAACCTCTGCCTCCCAGGTTCAAGCGATTCTCCTGCCTCAGCCTCCTGAGTAGCTGGGATTATGGGCACGTGCCACGCTGGCTACTTTTTGTATTTTTAGTAGAGACGGGGTTTCGCCATATTGGTCAGGCTGGTCTGGAACTCCTGACTTCGTGATCCACCTGCCTTGGCCTCCGAAAGTGCTGAGATTACAGGCGTGAGCCACTGCACCCGGCCTGTCCAGCTATATTTTGTAATTTTTTTGCAGAGACGGGGTCTTGCCATGTTGTCCAGGCTGGTCTTAAACTCCTGAGCTCAAGCAATCCGCCTACCTCGGCCTCCCAAAGTGCTGGTATTACAGGCATTGAGTCACCACGTCTGGCCTCTCATATTAATTTGCCTTTTGTCAGTTGATTTTCAGTGAACCTTCAGAGGGCAAAAAGGAAGTATTATGGTGGTCCCTATACATATTTCATAGTATTTGCCTATTTGCTTGCCTGTCTCTTTCCTCTAGATTTCATACCTCTGAGGATAGGGCAGTGTCTTATTTACTATTATATCTCTAGGACCCCATGCAGTGCCTGGTGCATAGTGGGTATGCCTTAAATGAATTGATGTATCTCCCATTTGCATTGTAGTAATGGTGAACTGACAAGGAAAGCTAATATATTCTTATGGCCCTTACCTGTAGCAATTTTACATAAGAAAGTAGCAGGAAAACGTGTACACAGAGAAAGAAAAGACGTGAGAGATATGGTTGACCGTGAGAAAGTTCAGTGGCCCAAAATCTAAGTGCAATAGAAGTTTAGAGAGAGAGAGGATATCCCGCTTGATGGAATGGTTGGAAGAGACTAAATGAGGAGCTTAAACCTCACATTTTCTCTTCACTACTTTTACAGTTCAGGACAAAGGGCGTTTTTTGGGTCCTTGGGCAAGGCAGGGAACAATTTATTTAGTGTTGGTCTTTTCTCAAACTGGGAGCCATCATTCCCGAGAGGAGTTCGGCAGCCTGTCCTCTGACCTTCACTTACAAGGAGTCCAAAGCTTATAATTACTACTGATTACTATTATTTTTGCATTTAGTTTATATCTGATCACCATGAACAAAGACAGACACAGAATTTCAGGTTTTGGAAACTGTATAGAAGCCTGCAACAAGTGAATGACAAAGAGGTCCTCCAAAAGCTAGTTTGCTAGTTGCTCTAGTTGAAAAATATATAATAGTGTTTGCTTCCAAAAAGATTTAAAGGCATACAATTTCTTTCAAGTCTTTTTTTTTTTTTCTTTGGAGACAGAATCTTGCTCTGTCACCCAGGCTGGAGTGCATTGGCACGATCTCGGTTCACTGCAACCTCCGCCTCTCAGGTTCAAGCGATTCTCCTGCCTCAGCCTCCTGAGTAGCTGGGACTACAGGCACAGGCCACCATGCCCAGCTAATTTTTGTATTTTTAGTAGAGACGGGGCTTTACCGCATTGGCCAGGCTGGTCTCAAACTCCTGACCTCAGGCGATCCACCCGCCTTGGCCTCCCAAAGTGCTGGGACAGGCGTAAGTCACCGTGCCAGAGCCCTCAAGTCTTAGATACTATACAAAGTGAAACAACTCAAAAATTCTAAGGAATCAGGAAGCCTTATGTTTAAACACAGTTTTAAAAATCCTTTCAGAATGTTGACCTGGCACTTTTATAAAAAAGTTCAAATTTCCTGATAGTAGCGCCTACTATTACTATTTATTTATTTATTTTTAAGACAAAGTCTGGCTCAGGCTGAAGTTCAGTGGAGTGATCAGCAATCATCCCACCTTGGCCTCTCGAGTAGCTAGGACTACAGGCATGTGCCACCATGCCCAGCTAATTTTTAATTTGTGTGTGTGTGTGTGTGTGTGTGTGTGTGTGGAGAATGGGTCTCACTATGTTGCCCAGGCTGATCTTAAACTCCTGGGCTCAAGTAATCCTCCTGCCTCGGCCTCACAAAGTGCTGGAATTACTGGCGTGAGCCACTGCACCTGGCAAATACTGCTTATTAAAATACCATCACAAAGATGTAAGTTTCCCATACGCGAGGAACAATTTTGGTTCTGCTATCACTGTTCCCTTTGACCATCAGGCAAGAGTCTCACTCCTGCTCATGTTGGCCCTATTTACTTAAAAGTAAATGTTAGGCATGTTTATTTAACCTATATGGCTGTGAATTCCCTGACTATTCCGTTCAAAAAAGTATCCAGAAAATAATAAGGTTCCGAATGAAATCTTTCAGGGAAAAAAAGCGAACTGCTGTACATGAGCAGAAACAGCTAAGAGTGTAGCCTGCTGACACAAATAGGAGCACTTACAAGACTAGAAAGCCCTTCTGGGGAAATGATTTGAGGGAGTGCAGTAAGGAGGTTTATGAATGTTCGTGGGACGCAGCTCTGAGCATAAAGGTCAATAAAAAACAAGGGGTGGAGTTTGGGAGTGGGCGAGGAAGACAAAGAGCACAGTCAGAAGATGGGCTTGGACAGAGTAGCTGGCGAACTGCGTGTAGGAGGGTGGAGGGTGAGAAATGTACTCAGATGCCAATAGGATCAGCTCTATATGACGCAGGAGATGCCAAGAAAAGAATGCAAATAAGAATGTAGCAAAACATGGGCGAAATTGTTGGAGCAGGTGGTCTCTCGCTAAAGAGGAAGGGGTAGGGAGGAGCAGTGGGAATGAAGTGGGGAATATGTCACCATACTTACAATGCACAAAAATGAAATGTGTACATTGATTTTGTAAGATTGAGGCTGTGTATTCTTTCTTCTAAGAGACACTGTCACCGAGGCTAGAGTACAACGTCACAGCTCACTGCAGCCTTGAACTCTTGGGTTCAAGCAATCTTCCTGCCTCAGCTTTCTGAATGGGTAGGACTATAGGCACATGCTACCACACCTGGCTAATGATGTGATTTTTTGTAAAAACAGGGGTCTTGCTTATTGCCCAGGCTGGTCTTGAACTCCTAGCGTCAAGTGATAGCCTGGTCTTGACCTCCCAAAGCGCTGTCATTACAGGCATGAGCTACTGCATCTTGCTAATGCTGAAGGTGTTTAAGAAGAGCAGTCAATTAATTTATAACGCTGAAGAAATATCACAAAGGTTGCAAATGAGAAACACAAGGATTATTTTTTAATGCCATTAATAAGTTGGACGAGATTGAAGGAGTTACTAAATACTGAAAAACCATATAAAGAGAGAAGAAGAATTGTATACAAATGAATCAAGGAAATATGGTAGCATATGCTATGTAGTAATTTTGGAATATATAAAATATATTAGTTGAACTGAAACGGTTAAAATTATAATTATTTTGCATATCTGTGCAGCACACATTTAGGTTTGACAAATACAACATGGGAATATTAAATATGCTTTGGCATCAAAATACGAAGAAGTCCATTATAGTTAACTGAATATGTCCTGCTAAAAATTATAATGCAAATGAGCATTCTTCATAGCCTTGACTGCAGGATGGGATATATATAGATAATTCATATTCAAAATCTCAAATGCAGCCACCTGAGTGGATAAGAAGTAAATATTAGCTTCTTCTCTAAATTTATTTGCTTATGAAGAACAAGGCTGAAAATATTGAATACATTTTTATTTTTCTACTGTGCTTTTAAAAGGAAGTTAGTTTAAGAGCCTAAGGAGTTGAAAAAAATATATTGACTGGCAACAAATAGAGATATTTTTTCCTGGAAAATGTAGTCGTAATTTATAAAACAAGTACTGGGTTTTTTGTTTGTTTGTTTTACAATGCTGTGAAAGCTTACATTCAGATGATAGTGTTAGTAAGTCGTTTTCAGACGTTTTTGTAGTGTGCTGATAATCTCGGCAAAATTCATGAGAACTGTTTAAATGAAACAAACTTTAACATGACGACAGAGATGATTGTGAATTCTTGAGAACACTTCTTTGGGAGGGAGCTAAGTGTTTAAATCCCTTCAGTGAGCTCTTCTCCTAGCAGCATGGCAGTGGCTACCTTGGATGTGTTAGAGACACAGATGCTGAAGCCAACTCACGGTTGATGACCTTATTCAAGGTCACTGAATAAATCGGTTTCAGTCCTAGGGCTAGACTTCTAACCACAGAGCCATTATGCGCAGCCTGTCTCCTGAGCTGTGTTACCATTAATTGACCCTTTAAATACTTTGGGTTTTCAAATCTCATTTAAAAATTCAACGTGATGAAACCATAAAAATGGACTCTCTCTCTCTCCGGCCCTCCATCTCCCTCTCTCTTTCTCTCTTTCTGTCTCTCTCCCTCCCTCTCTCTTTCTCTCTCTCTCTCTCATACACACACACACGCACACACACGCACACACACACACACAACTTATCTACTTCTCAGCATTGTTTAGGGCTGAGTGAAAATCTAGAAGCTTTTAGATCCAGACAAATCCAGCTTATAGAAATGGGTTGTTTGGCCAACAGAATGTGTACTCACGTTGGTTTTAAATTAGCTGTCAACATTTGGAAATTGGAAATTTTGTGTAGTTGGCTTCCTGACTTCTTTTTAACAACTTAAAGATCTGGTGACCTTGGTTTGTCTTTTCAAAGGGTAAAAATCCCCTGCGGCTGGGTAGCACAGACCCTTTTAAATGGGCCTAATTCATCACCATCTCCGCTTGGGGCCTCTTCATAATTTACATTTAGTGCCCAGCCTCTGCAGCCGTGTGAGCTGGGAGGGACCTAATTATTTGACCAGATTAGAAACGTTCAATAGTTTCCAGGCCATTTTCCAGTCAAAGCCTTTATAATAGATCTTCGATTTATCTTTCTATCTTACCTGTCTGCGTTCCCCACCACCATCTTTCTGTTTCCATTCCTGAATATAAAAGTACACTAGAGTATAAAGTATACTGTCTTTATCTAAGGTAGTCACTGTGTCGTAAGTACAATGCGTACATGCTGGTATTCATGATTTTATGTGTACTCCTGGCTTCCCTTGCTTAAAGAGCCTTCCCTATCCCTATACTCCAGGGCAACTTCCTGTGGAATTTACTCAGCTCTAATATTCCTTCCTAAATGCGGACTTGAAAATTATCCCCCATCTCCGTCCTCTCTGGAGTTCCTCACTTTCTTCTCTTTGATCATCTATCACAGCACTTAGCAACTTGCCTTATGGTAATTTGCCTACTTATCCATCCCACACTGTGTTATTTGCAGCTCTGACCTCAGGATCTGACTTTCCATTTTCTCACTTTCCTACAGGAGCAAAGTTGTGGCCAGGACCATTGACAGTTCAGTAGTTCGTTCTGGGCTTAGGCAGAGGTACCCTGCATTTAGCTGGGGTGGTCCAAAGAGGGTTTTGCAGAGCAGACTCTTGCTTGAAGATAGAGGTAATTGCTTGAAGGGAATGTATACACCTTTTCTGATTCTTGATCTTCCTTAACGTGGGGATAGAGGATGAAGACAGGAGTATAGTAGAGCTGCTCCGTGTAAGAACTGATCACGCTCCAAAAGGGGCAGGACCACCAGGCAGCACAACTGTATCATCCGTATCATTTTAATTTAAAAAGGAAAGCAGAGTTCTGGTTCAAGAGCCATCAAAACTGCTTCTGGACAATATCACAATGTGTTGATCATAAGGAGTTACAGGCCCTGCTGGTAGCCTTTGCTGAATCCAAAACCCTAATCAAAATGATGTGTTTTGGTTTCCAGCCAAGGTTTGCCTTTGAATCTTTACTGAAATAGATTAAGGGAAATTAAGATGTCATATAGACAAGGTCCTGGTCAATGAGCCCAGCTATCAATCAACCCAAAGCACTGCAGATGGAGGCCAGGTGTATAACCCATATCGCAAAGAAAATCAACCTCCTTTGAGGAACTTATATGGTCCTTCATATACTGCCCATTTGGGGCACTGTGCCTTGGTGTTTCTGTTATCCGAAAGGGGTTCCGATCCAGACCCCAAGAGATGGTCCTTGAACCTCACGCAAGAAAGAATTCTGGGCGAGTCCACAGAGCAAAGTGAAAGCAAGTTTACGAAGAAAGTAAAGGAATAAAGAATGGCTTCTCCACAGGCAGAGCAGTGGCGTGGGTGGCTCGACTGAATATGCTTATAGTTATTTATTGATTATATGCTTATGCTAAACAAGGGTTGCATTATTCATGAGTTTTCTGGGAAAGGGGTGGGCAATTCCCGGAACTGAGGGTTCCTCCCCGTTTTAGACCATATAGGGTAACTTCTGGACATTGCCATGACATTTGTAAATAGCCATGGCACTGGTGGGAGTGTCTTTTAGCATGCTGATGAATTATAATTAGCGTGTAGTGAGCAATGAGGACGACCAGAGGTCGTCTTGCCTTTGGTGGGTTTTGGCTGGCTTCTTTACCGTGTCTTGTTTTATCAGCAGGGCCTTTGTGACCTGTATCTTGTGCTGACCTATCTCATCCCGTGACTAAGAATGCCTGACCTACTGGGAATGTAGTGCAGGAGGCCTTAGCCTTATTTTCCCCAGCCCCTATTCAAGATGGAGTCACTCTAGTTCAAACGCCCCTGACGTTTCCAAGATTTCACTGTTTCTGAGGAAGCATTCACTGCCAAGTACGCTGCAAGTGCTGCCCTCAGCTCTTAAGATCTCTTACTACACAATACCATCTTTAGCTCTTGGGATACTGGCCAAATACAGCATTCATTAGAAGGATGTTCCAGATCAGAAATCCAAGGAAGTACTATCACACTAAAAGTACAACTGTGTCCTTTCCATTGTAATTAAGATTCCTAACTAACGATCTTCTGAAAGTAGTATTTTAGTTTCAGAATATAATCTTAGGATGCTTCCTATAAAAAGTATCTGAGTGTAATCCCAGCTACTCAGGAGGCTGAGGCAGGAGAATCACTTGAGTCTGGGAGGCAGAGGTTGCAGTGAGCCGAGATCGTGCCATTGCACCCCAGCCTGGGCAACAAGAGCAAAACTTAGTCTCAAAAAAAAAAAAAAAAAGGATCAGAGTCCGTTATTGAAAGTAGTTAAAACTCACATTTTTAAAAGTCAAAGTAAGGCATTCTATGGTTGGTTAAATCAGAAGTGCAATATTGGTATCAGGGACTTGGGTGTATTCCATATTTTAATATTGTTGTCATTTGACTTGTCCCTTCCTGGTTTCAAGCCAGTTGTGACACTTCCGGGAATCAAGTGAAGACAATGTCTTGCAAAACAAAGGTTAATTATATATGATTTTTTTTTTTTTTAATTAGGGAGAAAACCTATTCTAATAAGTCTCCCAGCAATGTCCCACCAGGTCACATTGGCCACAGTTAGATCTCATTCTTAGCACAAACTGGAAGAAGGAATGGAAATAGAATCCATGGCATTTTCAGTCCTATAGTTAGCCAGAATGGAGGAGGAGATGTCGGTGTGATGCAGGGAAAGGAGGAGATGGCTATTTTGAAGGCAATCAACAATGTCTACCCATCCTCCAAGAATGCAAAGAATCAGCAGCAAAGAATAATTGGTCATTCAGTGTCTTTCAATGGACTACCTATGTTCTGAATTTTTTCTTTTTCTTTCTTTTTTTTTTTTTGTCGGGGGGATGGAGTCTTGCTCTGTTGCCCAGGCTGGAGGGCAGTGGCTTAATCTGGGCTCACTGCAACCTCCGCCTCCTGGGTTCAAGTGATTCTCCTGCCTCAGCCTCCCCCGCCCTGAGTAGCTGGGACTGCAGGTACATGCCACCATGCCTGACTAATTTTTTGTGGTATGTATTTTTAGTAGAGATGGGGTTTCACCATGTTGGCCAGGCTGGTCTCAAACTCCTGACCTCAAGTGATCCGCCCGCCTCCATCTCTGTCTCGATTACAAGCGTGAGACACCACGTCCAGCTCGATGTTTCTAATATTAAAGGCCTTTCACTAACGTCATGTATATTAAATGCTTGTTTCTTACCTACTTATATTCCGATCTGATTTCTGTCTAACTTTAAACACTAGACACCATACCTTGACTTCCATCTTGCTCGTGTCTACTTCTATTTGATGTTTGAACTAATTACTCAAATGTTTTATTCTCAACTCTTTCTCACAGACTTTCAGTTTAGCCTGAGATTTCTGACTTCCGTACTCCAGATGACTTCGATGGGTGACTTAGGTTGCTGGGACCCGACAGGTAGCGTTGGCTGCCTGACAAGAGCAGATGGATTTCACATGCTCTCCCATCCCCACCAGCGCCAGCATAGAGCATTTGTACCAAGACACCAGATGGAAAACAAACCTGGGACCATCCTCTTTTCTGTTTCCACCTGTGATCAGAATTAAGAAGATACTATTTAGGGACAAAAGGAATCTAAACATTATCAGATAAGAAACTTATAATAATAGAAAAGTAGACAGTTGTTTCCCTACCTCTACCCTTAAAACAAGAAGATCCTGGCCGGGCGCCGTGGCTCACGCCTGTAATCCCAACACTTTGGGAGGCTGAGGCGGGTTGGATCACCTTAAATCAGGAGTTTGAGACCAGCCTGGCCAACATAGTGAAACTTATCTCTACAAAAAATACAAAAATTAGCCAGGAGTGGTGGCACACACCTGTAGTCAGCTACTCAGGAAGGAGAATTGCTTGAACCCGGAAGGCGAAGGTTGCAGTTAGCTGAGATCGCACCACTGCACTCCAGCCTGGGAGACAGAGTGAGAATCCATCTCAAACAAACAAACAAACAAACAAACAAAAAACGAACAACAATAACAACAAAAAACCAAAAAACCAAGAAGGTCCCACATGTTCTGTGACTCCATTTCTATAAAACATACAGAATAGGAGAATCCACACAGCAGAAAGTAGATGGGTGGTTGCCAGGAGCTGGGAGAGGCTGGGGGAAAATGGGGAGTGACTACTAATGCCTACAAGTTTATTTTGGGTTGATAAAAATGTTCTGAAATTGGCCGGATGCAGTGACTCATACCTGTAATCCCAGCACTTGGGGAGGCTGAGGTGGGTGGATCGCCTGAGGTCAGGAGTTTGAGACCAACATGGTGAAACCCCATCTCTACTGAATACAAAACATCAGCTGAGCATGGTGACATACACCTGTAATCCCAGCTACTTGGGAGGCTGAGGCAGGAGAATTGCTTGAACCTGGGAGGCGGAGGTTGCAGTGAGCCGAGATTGTGCCATTTCATTCCAACCTGGGCAACAAGACGAAATTCTGCTTCAAAAAAAAAAAGTTGTAAAATTGATTGTGGTGGTGGTTGCACTTTATGAATATAATAAAAGCCATCGAATTGCACACTTTAAATGGGTGAATTATATAGTATATAAATTATATCTCACTAAACCTTTTTTTTTTTTGAGTCGGAGTCTCGCTCTGCCGCCCAGGCTGGAGTGCAGTGGCCGGATCTCAGCTCACTGCAAGCTCCGCCTCCCGGGTTCATGCCATTCTCCTGCCTCAGCCTCCCGAGTAGCTGGGACTACAGGCGCCGCCCCAGCTAGTTTTTTTGTATTTTTAGTAGAGACGGGGTTTCACCGTGTTAGCCAGGATGGTCTCCATCTCCTGACCTCGTGATCCGCCCGTCTCAGCCTCCCAAAGTGCTGGGATTACAGGCTTGAGCCACCACGCCCGGCCAAACCTTTTTTTAAAAAAAGAGCTTAGGTAAGATTTTTTAAAAAGTTATTCATTAGATTCCAGTGGTGTGATTGCAGTCTCATAACCCACTTCACTGACTTGCAAATGCTTGCCACATTACTAAAGAAAAGATGAGGATTTGCCAATACGCTGGTGCTATAGAAGGATTTCTGTTCTTCAGTGTTCAAACCAAGAACTGTGAATCCATTGGATGAGTAGGAAAAGCAGAGGACATGATGTTCTTCAGTTGGAGGTTGTCTTTTTTTTTTTTTTTAATTGAGACCAAGTCTCGCTCTGTTGCCCCGGCTGGAGTGCAATGGTGCCATCTCAGCTCACTGCAACCTCTGCCACCCGGGTTCAAGTGATTCTTGTGCCTCAGCCTCCTGAGGAGCTGGGATTACAGGCGCACACCACCATGCCTGGCTAAGCTTTTTGTTTTATTGGTGGAAATGGGGTTTCATCATGTTGGCCAGGCTGGTCTCTAACTCCTGACCTTAGGTGATCCTCCCGCCTCAGCCTCCCAAAATGCTGGGATTATAGGCATGAGTCACTGCGCCTTGCCTAGACACTGTCTTTAACAGAAATGCACATGCCACTGTCCCCCAGACTTTGGTCGTTATTGATGTGATTGCTGGAATGAAACATAATTCTTCAAATTATCCCTCAATTTCTGGACTAAATCAATGGTTTTACATCATTATCACTGAAATATAATCCATTAAGTGCTAATTTACATCATATTAACAATCTCGGTACACTGGATCAGGAAAAATATCACTTCAATCAATGTCTGTGACACATTTTTCCTTGAGTGCAAATGAACACTTCAGTCTAGTTTTTGTATGTGAACATCATGGTAACCAGACTTCAGGGAAAAGTTTCTCTCCTTTTTTTCTAACAGATAGTACTATCTTCAACATATAAAAGGAATGTCTTATTTCTAGGGATATTTCAGTTCCCAGCAGCTTCTCAGAGTCTTCTCAACAATTACGCGAGGTAAGTGCCCTTGGATATCCACATTTCCACCTTTGAGTTTTGCAGATTAAATTGTTCTAATAGTTTTAGCCCTTTGTGCAATAGGATGGAAAGGTGCTAATTTTTCACTGCATAGAGTAGTTTCTTTAATTTTTTATATTCTCCACATTAAATTATAAGAATTTCATATTATTTATTTATTCTATGCATTGGCCCCATTCTTTTTTTCTTTGCCTTCTCAGGTTTTCTGTTTTGCCTCGTGGTTTTCCTTCTGCCTTATTTACCTCATTTTCCCTTGCTAACTCTTATTTGCTTAAATTTTTTTCTTTTTCGTTTTTTTTTAAAGACAGTATCTTGCTTTATTGCCAAGGGTGAAGAGCAGTGGTGCAATCATGGCTTACTGCAGCCTCAAACTCCTAGGCTCAAGCAATTCTCCCACCTCAGCCTCCCAAGTAGCTGGGACTACAGTTACTGAATTTAAAATTTTTTGTAGAGATGGGATCTCTCTATTTTGCTGGTCACCAATTCCTGGCTTTAAGCAATCCTCCTGCCTTGGCCTCCCAAAGTGCTGGGATTACAGGTGTAAGCCACCATGCCCAGCCCACTTCATTTTAAATATTGCTGTTATATGTAATTTCATCCATAGTTTCTGATTCTATACACTCTCTATTGAGGAAAGCTGGGCTTCTGTACATTCACCATGTCACCTAGCAGTGGTAATAACAATATTAATCACAATTCACATTTTTGGAGAACATTGTTGAGTTTCATGAGCCTGTATCATTTAATTGCCAGGCTTGTTAGGCAGATAGTGTACTATTATGTATCTTATATAGAGCGAAACTGGGTTCAGCAAGAGTAAGTAAAATCACCAGGATCGCATGATTAGCAGGTGTTGGGCCTGGGCAATCTGACTTGAGAGCTTAGACTGAACCACTGCACTATCTTTTTCCTGATAATCAGGCAATAGGCTTCACTTCTCAGCCTCAAAGACAAATGGAGGCTTGGCATCTGAGAATATTTGTATACCTCATTTTTAAAAAATAGAGGCAGGGCATTGCTCTCACCCAGGCTGGAATGCAGTGGCACAATCATGGCTCACTGCAGCCTCATCCTCCTGGGCTCAACTGATTCTCCCATCTCAGCCCCCCGAGTAGCTGGGACTACAGGTGCACACCACTATGCCTGGCTGTTTTTTATTTTTAATAGAGACAAGTTTTGGCTAAATTCCCCGGGTTGATCTCAAATTCCTGAGCTCAAGTGATCCACCCATCTTGGCATCCCAAAGTGCTGGGATTACAGGAGTAAGCCACTGTGCCCAGCCTATACGTCACATTTTCATTTAAATTTGTAATCATTTTAGATCTTGCCGTCATAAATTTGAATTATGGACTGCTGGTACTTTTCTAGAATATTCAGATATTTAATCTAATTATTCCAAGGACTACTGATTTATAATGTTGAGATTATAAAGGTTTGTTATAGTAATTTACATTTAGAATATTTGCGTTGGAGAACTGTGTTTGATTGCTTCTCGTTCTAAAAAATATTTTTTATAGAAAGAGGAATTGCCCACCAATCTTGTTATAGTTAACTATACCATGACTTCCTTGGTCTTGTTAAAATAAAATCAATTGCAATAAAAGTTATGTGATTTTTTGGAGTCTTCATTTTCTATCCTTTATCTCATTGCAGAATTTTTTTTTTCAGGCATAATAAACAAGTAGTTCTAATAGACCAATTTTAAAGCACAATGCAAAAATTCATTCTTTTAAGAAGTACAGCGTACCTTAGAGACATCGAGAGTTCAGTTCCATGTTCCAGACCACCACAAAAAAGCAAATACTTAGGTAAAGTGAATATCACAATGAAGAGTCACAAATGCTGACACAGAGACACGAAGTGAGCACAAATGCTGTGGGAAAAATCTCACTGATAGATGCTCGATACAGGGTTGCCACAAACCTTCAATTTGTAAAAACCCACAATATCTGCAAAGTGCAGTAAAGTGAAGCATGATAAAATGAGTTATGTCTGCAAACCAAATTGTTAGCATTCCCTAAATATGTCACCCTTTATTTCTCTGTGTCTTTACCACATACCTAAGTCATTTTCCTACATGATTTTACCCCCACCCTATCTCTGGTACCCTCCCTGTGCTTGCTGAATTTCTCCTTATCCTACTTACCTTCCGTGACTCTCCTAATGTCACTTCCTGGGCGACATCTTCTAAGACCCTTCCAGGAGAAGTTAGTGTTTCTCTAATGATTCCATGGCACTGTGTTCAAATCTGTACCAAAGTACTTATTTCATTGTACTTCAATTACTTGTTTATATCTTCCTCTATCATTGTGGACTACTTGAGAGGGGCTATATCTTTTCCACTGTTGCAATATCATATGTGCTTAGCAAACGAGGGAAGCAGTGAGGGAGAAACATCTACATGAGGGGCATTGAAGGGTAATGAGAGGTGATGAGGCAGGAAACCTGGGGAAATGCCTAAATTAGCATTTTGCTTTTTGCCATGTACACAGTATTCTACCTGAAGAAAAGCAGGGAAAGGAGTAAGCTTATGGTGAGTTCAATTAGAATTGAGCAAGAAATTCAGATATGGTTTACTATATTTGTTGAACATTCCATGTTTAATTTATTTTTATTGTTTTGAAAGGTGATTCCTTTCCTTCCTGAAAATATCTCATGTGATATTTTAAATACATTCTGTGTGGACTTTAGGCTTACCCTGAGACTCTCTCAAAAACTTTGACTTAAAATATATTTTCTATGAAGAAAGTTAGTGAATTATATGCAAAGTTATCATCCATTGGAATTATCACTGGTAAATGAAATGCTGTTCTGTGGTAAGAGATTTTTTTTTTTCATTTCAAAGTATTGTGTATTTCACATAATAGACAAATTTTGATAGCAAGATCACATTTTAGAAGGCTGTCATCTTCTAATAATTGTGTTAATACCTGCCATATTGTCTTAGTTTAAGAGGCTAAAACAGGATACCACAGACTGTGTGGCTCAAAAAACAGAAATGTATTTCTCATAGTTCTGGAGGCTGGGAAGTCCAAAATCAAAGTCTCAGCGGATTCAGTGTCTAGTGAGGGTCCACTTCCTGGTTCGTAGACAACCATCTTCTCACTGTGTCTTCACATGGTGGAATGGGTGGCGAAGCCCTCTGAGGTCTCCTCTCCCATAAGGGTGTTAATGTCATTTGTGAGGACTCTACCGTCATGATCTAATCACATCCCAAAGGCCCTGCTTCCAAATACCATCACACTCGGGACTAGGCGTCCTCATATGAATTTCGGGAAACACAAATATTCAGACCCTAGCAGATACTGACGTTATATATTTCCCCTGGGTTTCCAGATTATGAAAGCCTGATGTATGGTGGGGAGAGTTACTCAGATCATCTCAGCAGAGCTTGCCATGTTTTTAAATTAAGGAGGTAATTTTAAAACATGGGCACCTGTAATCCCAGCTACTCTGGAGGCTGAGGCAGGAGAATTGCTTGAACCCGGGAGGCACAGGTTGCAGTGAGCCGAGATTGCACCATTGTACTACAGTCTGGGCAACAAGAGTAAAACTCCCTCTCAAAAAATAAAAATAATAAATAAAATAAAATAAAATAAAATAAGAAGAGCTCTGCTGAGGTAAGAAAAGGAAAAGACTTTTCCTTAATTTAAAAATAATCAGCTCTTCATCCCCCCTTAAGGGGCTACTTGGAGGGTATTTGTGTTAGGGGAAAATCAGGAGAACTTTCAAACCTTCTTTAGTGAACTAGAGTTGTGAGAGTAATTACGTGAAAGGATGGAGGTAGACATCTTGAGTAAAGGGTATTGTACCTCTAGCAAGTTTAGGTGAAGTGGGCCTTGAATGAACATGCGATGTCTAAAGCTTGGGAAGTCATTGATAACATTGTGTAAACAGACTTTGGAGTAGCAGACCATTATTTTAATAGCTAAAGGTCTATCGCTCCTGCACTCAATGATACAATTCTGAGTGGACCCGTGTCCTAATATTATAGCTACTCTAGGCTATAGAGCCACTGTGAAAGTTCTAGAACTTTGGAACTTCCACATTTGAACCATAGAATGGCTCTCTCTCATTTTCCCCATACTTTTCTCTGCTGTTTGGATCAGGGATCAGTCGAGTCTTTCTGTAAAGGGCCAGATAGCAAATTAGGCTTTGTGGCCATCTGGTCTCTATCTAAGCTGCTCAGCCCTGCTATTGTAGTGCGAAAGCAGCCATAGACGATATGTAAATGAACGACATGACTGTGTGTCACTATCACTTTCCTTATAAAAATGGGCAGCCACCTTGAAGGTCATATAGCTTGCTGACTAGTGGTTTAGAAGAACTAGAAAGAATTTCTGGGCTGAAGTGTTTTGGGTTTTTATGTTTATTTATTTCATATATATATAAACGTGGGCATGGGGAAATAATCTGTGATCCAGGGAAATGTTCCTTTTCTTCCTCTGGGTGCTGGTTGTACAGGAATTTTAACTTTGTTAAACTTCAACAAGCTTACAATGATCATTTGCGCATTTTTGTATATATATACTATATTTTGATAAAAATCTACTTTAAAATATTTTTTCCTTTTTCTTTTTCTTTTAAAAAATATCTTAATAGTGTTCTACCTTGCTGCTTCCAAACATTTCTATAGGACCATAACCATATGCAAAGTTCTTTTCTAGAAATAGTTTTATTTTAGCTTTGGACAAGCCTGTTTTATTTGCTTACTTGGACCTGGGCTGAGTTTTGAACTTCCCCACAAAACTTTCCATGTTATCCATGAAAAGACTCATCATATTTCAGAGACCAGCCTTCTTTCTGGCTGTCACATTTCACCAGAAGTTTCATGACTGCCCAACTTCCCACCCAGTCTTGGAAAGTCTGTCACATGTTTTACTCTTTTATGACTTTGTGTGAACGTGCAAATGCCAAGCCAAGCAAGAACCCTGCTACCCGCCCCCTTCTTTCGAGCAAAAAACAAAAACAAAACAAAACAAAAAACAGGGTGTGAAAACCCATGTTCTAGTTTTTGAGGAATTTCAAAGTGGCCAGTGGGATAGAGTATGGAATTTTAGAAGAAAATGATTCATCAGAATTTTATTTAGAGAAGAAGAAAGAAGCTTTTCTCAATGTCCTGCATCAGGCACAGCCCTGAGATTGTTCACCATTTTTACCTTCTTCAATTTGAGTCCAAGAGCTTTTTAAACATATATATCAGCTAGCAGAGCAGATGTTGTGCACTTTTTCAAATTAGGCTGTTAATAATTTTAGAATTTGGAATGGAAGATTTTAGTGCTTCCATTTTAGTCACCTTGAAGAAAACAAAGCAGCATGTATCAAAATTCTAAGAAGTATGCACATCATTTATTTCCAAAATTTATTTCTAGGAATTCATCCCAGGAAATTAGGGAATTGTTCAAAAACGTGTGAGAGGTGATAGCCATCAAAAATTGTTCATGCGATGGCTCACGCCTGTAATTCCAGCACTTTGGGAGGCTGAGGTGGGCAGATCACCTGAGGTCAGGAGTTTGAGACCAGTCTGGCCAACATGGTGAAACTCTGTCTCTACTAAAAATACAAAAATTAGCTGGGTGTGGTGGTGGTGTCTGTAGTCCCAGCTACTCGGGAGACTGAAGCAGGAGAATCACTTGAACCCAGGAGGTGGGGAGGTGGAGGTGGGGAGGTGGAGGTTGCAGGGAGCCGAGATTGCACCACTGCACTCCAGCCAGGGCGACAGAGTGAGACTCTGTCTAAAAAATAAATAAATAAATAAAAATAAAAACAAAAAAAGGTTGCTCAGATATAAATAAGTAGGAAATAACATGAACATCCAATAATTGTGGCTTATTTCAATACATTAGGGCCCATTCTTCTATTGGGATGATGGTAGCAGCCACTCATGAGTGGTGTGCCTCTATGTCTCTTCATGCGGAATATGTGGATGCTGCATTTCCTCTCCAGTCAGGACTCAGATTTTAAGTAACTCCAAATCCAAATCAAAGGGGTTTAATCAAAATAGATTATTTCATGCAAATGAATAGTCAGGGCACAAATTTGGCTTTGGGCAGAGATGAAACTAGGGATTCCAAGGATGTCCAGATTTGCGTTTGCTCTTTCCCTTTTCATCTTGGAGAGATGTTCTTTTCTGTTCCATTCCCATCCTACTCCTTCTGTATGGTGCTCTGTAGCACATCAGGGCCTTCTCCAAGGCTGTCTCCAAGGCCAGAGGGAGAATAGGGCCTCCTTTTCAATTGTGTCAGCAAAACCCTTAAGCCTGGTTCTCAATGGTTGCAACTTGCATTTCATTCCCATTTCTGATATGATTATTGTGGCCAGAGGGGTGAGTGGAGCCTGGCTCACAAGCTTGGCATGAGTTGAGGGCAAGAACAGGACACCTGTTCACAGGCACTGAATGTAGAGGAGTGATTCCCAATAGGAAAATTGGGGTGCTGCTACCAAAAGACAGAAAATGATTATTTTCCTTTTTCTTTTACATTTATGGAATAATATCAAATTTAAGCATCACTAACCATCACTATGTGTAATAGTTTTGGAAAGAGTATACAAAGTAAAATTAATTTTACTGCTTATTTGCATAAGCTAATGAAGAAGGAACCATGGGTAGTGATACAGCTTGAATGTTCGTCCTCTGTAAATCTCATGTTGAAATGTGAACCCGAATGTTGGAAGTGGAGCCTTGTGGGAGGTGTTTGGGTCATGGGGGTGGATCCCTCATGAATGTCTTGGTGCCCTCCCTGCAGTCATGAGTTAGTGCATGCGAGAGCTAGGTGTTAAAAAAAGCAAGCGTCTCTCTTGCTTCCTCTCTCACCCGTGTGACACGCCTGTTCCCCTTTCACCTTCCTCTGTGATTGGAAGCTTCCTGAGGTCTTCACCAAAAGGAGATGCTGGCAGTATGCCTTTTGTACAGTCTGCAGGACCATGAGCCAAAAATGAATCTCTTTTCTTTATAAATTTACCCAGCTTGGGATATTCCTTTATAGCAACACAGACGAACTAACATAGGTAAAATCTATAGTCCTCATTTCTGAAATGATTAGATGGCTCTAAATGGTATTTAGTATAATTTCTTACCCACTGCTATATTAGTTAGGAAAAACCAAAGAGTGTGTTAAAGGTGGTGTCTTCTATTGTTTACTTAACAAGAAGTCCCACAGAAGAGGAACCTAATGTTAAATGGGATGCAGTAATGTGGTCACGGGTTGGGCTTCTTAGAAACAAAGATTGTGTAATTATTCAGAGTGAGCTCTCAGGTGAAAGGTAAGGGGATGAGGAAAGCAGAACAGGGCAAGGAAAGCAATAGGTGATAAAGTGGGTTCAGGAACTTCAGGCTGATTGATCTCCATGGAGAGCTCTGGAGTGTGGTTGGTGTCATAAAGTTTTTCTTTCTTGGGCAAGAAGCCAGGCTCCTGCCTTCTATCCGTCAGCCGTTGGCTATGGGCTGTAACCTTCCAGCCATTTCGAGGTGAGCCCATAGGATTTTTCAGGAGAAGGATGCTGTTGTGAGTTATAGCAGCTAGCACTCACAATCCCTTGGTCTGATAAGGGGGGCCTCCGCTGGTACCAACAGTGTCTAATATTGTTCTGTCCTTTGGACCAGTCCCATCGACTCCCTTCTCATATTCACTTCACTCCATTTCAGGCATAGATTTTCCAGGATTCTGGTTGATGACAATTTCTGGGAATCTTACAAGAGGAGGGAAGAGGGTCCCAATACTGTAACTGACCCTCATCATTTTCTCTCCCTTCCACCTGGTCTGCATTCCTCTCACCCTTGGTTGACACTTTCACTGGAGGATGGATTCACTGGCTGGATAAATGGAGTCCGCAGCATCTGCTACAGATGTCAGGAAGGATCCAAGCTTTTTCTATCCTTCTACTTCACCATCACTAGCATTTTGAATTTCATCTTCATGCTTGTTTCTTCATGAATCCAGGGTATCTGCTGCAGCTCCAGACATTAATTTTCCCCAAAGGCAGGATTAGAAGATGGGAAGAAACTAGCTTTCCTTTTACTGAGAAGAAAAACAACTTTCAGACGCCTCTTTTTCATCCACCCTTCAGACTTCCTGAATTTTTCATGTTAGGATTGGGTCACATGACTGCATCTACCCATAAGAGAGGCAGAGAAGGAAAGACTATATAGGTAGCAAAAATGTGTCCTAATAGGGAGAAATGGGCTTAAGAAGCTGCTACTTGAGTAAGCAACCACTGGTGTCTTCCTCTTTCACTATGCATCACTTGCATACACTTTTTTTCCCCCATATATCACATTGCCACTCAATCCTCCAAAATAAGTATGCATTTACCCCAGCCCTAGAGAATAAACCCCAAATCTCATCCAGTTTCTACATTCAGCTTGAAGCCCTATATTGCCAGCAATAAGCAAGTCTGGATTTGGCTTCTTATATGTGGTGGCCTGTAACTAAAAGACCAACTTGTCTGCCATGGAAAGAGTTAAGGACTTGCCACCCCAAAATTGCAGGTTTGGCTCACTCCTTATTTTGAGCTGAAAATACTGCAGGAAAAACACTTGCAGGAAAGGCTAGCAGACCTGCCCCTTCTTGCCTGTTGTAAGCCTTAAAAATTATTGTGAGAAAGATGCCTTTCCTGTGCCAGGATGAGAAAATAACCCTTATCACTAGAGACTGGGAATTGATCTGCAATACATCTGTACAAATAAACTCACTAAAATCACCCTTATCTTCCACTAGCTTTACACCCTCCTTTCCCTTGACTTCCCCACAATTTGCTACCCCTAGACCAAACTTCTTTGTCACCATTTCACAAATTTATTATTTCTACTAAAAATAAAAGAGAAAAAAGCTTTCCACTCTGGCCATTTCTTAGGATCGTCACTGTTTTGTGTAAGGCTCCCTGTACATGTAAAGATTAATAACACTCGTATGCATTTCTCCTGTTCACCTGTCTTAGGGTAATTTAATTCTTAGACCCAGTTGAAGATACTAAGGGAGTAAATGAGAATGTATCCTTCTTCCCAACGCTGCAAACACACTTAAAATACAGTGAGGGAGAAAATTAGAAATCCACAGTGAAGTTTTGGGGAAACGGGAAAGTAGAAAACAACCATAGCAGTGCCTGCTGAGCCATATTGGAACCTAAGGCCAAAGGGGGAAATAAAAATCAGTAATACGGGCTGGGTGCAGAGGCTCACCCCTGTAATCCCAGCACTGTGGGAGGCGGAGGTGGGCAGATCACTTGAGATCAGGAGTTCAAGGCCAGCCTGGCCAATATGGTGAAACTCTGTCTCTACTAAAAACACAAAAATTAGCCGGGCATGGTGGTGGGTTCCTGTAATCCCAGCTAGGCTGAAGCAGGGGAAATGCTTGAACCCGGGAGGCAGAGGTTGCAGTGAGCTGAGATCATGCCATTGCACTCCAGCCTGGGTGATAGAGCGAGACTCCGTCTCAGTAAAATAAAATAAAATAAAATAAAATAAAATAAAATAAAATAAAATAGGCAGAGGTTGCAGTGAGCTGAGATCATGCCATTGCACTCCAGCCTGGGCGATAGAGCGAGACTCCGTCTCAGTAAAATAAAATAAAATAAAATAAAATAAAAATAAAAATAAACAAAACAGTAATACAATGTGTATTTAAAATTTTGATATTCTGTTCATCATGGATTTTTTGCAGTCACTTAGATTTTCTAAATATTGCATTAAAATATTACTTATCTTAATTACCAAGTGTTTTAGCACCTGCTTGAAATTTTTGCCCCAGATGAGTGCCTCAGCCACCTCACCTTAGCCCCAGTCCTGCCTATATTAAATACCCTTTGCAATGTAATAGCTTCCCCAATAGGCCAGTCTCATTTGTCCAATGTTGGTTTCGGCTCTTTAGGAAAATTCTTTCCTATTATTTTCCATGGCCATTCAGAGACAGACCTGTATTGGTAGGAGGTAATTCATGGTGGATGCAATGCATTTACTATCCAGTTCTACTTGGTTTAAGTGCTGAGACTAAAAAGTTGAATAGTCACAAACTAACTGCAGCCAGGCCTCATGTTTTTGTCACAATACAGTTCTCTCAAAAATTTAATGTTTTCCTATTTGTTTCTAATCAATTTCATGTCCTAATAATCATAATCAAAGATTTTGTCTACTCACAGTTTTTAAGTCCAATGAGTTTCCTAAGCACTGGTCTTGAGGCTACTCATTCTTCTAGACTTAAATGGTCTCTGCACTGCAGCAATTTGAAATAATATCCTCTACTTAGGAGATGCTAAGCTTAACTGCATTTTTCTGGCGTGCATATTCTTTTTGTCTTTCCAAGTACATTTAATGAAAACATTTTCAAAAAGGGCTGGAGTCTCAAACTTGTCAAAAATTTTTGCTATTAAACCCATAACGTCCGTGCTGGTGCTTGTTTAGTTGTTGAGTGTAGAAGTCGGCTGTTCCAACCCAACAAGATTGCAATGATGGGACACTCAGTCAAATTCATGCCACAGATTACAATGAATATCTCTGTTAGCAAAGCCACAGTTTCTTTCAGGCCGGGCACCTCCATTTGAACTTTCAACCTCTCTTGCAGGACTTCACTGAAAGACACAGGATTAAGGAACATTTGCCAATATTCTGAGCCTGGAATGTTTGAGTTCTCACTGTCCTGATATACCTCCTTCACTCATTCATTCTTTATTTTAGGGACTGTCACCAATAACACCTCAATACCAAGGTCCAAGTTTTTATTAAGCTGTTCTTTAGCTTTGCCTCCTGGGTAACTTGGAATTTTGAAAATGACATCAAAGATCCAGGTTTCCTCTGTCCTTCCACACTCCCTCTTCCTTAGTTTATTGGCTTTTTGCCCTCATGACATTGCCTTACAATTGGAAGATGAGTGTGGGAAAAACAGCTTTTCTTTTATCAGGGGTCAAAAAAAAAATGAACACAAATTTCCCAACTGAGTTCCCTATTATTTGCTTGTTGTTGTTTGTTGGCTAAAACTACAAGAGGCTGAAAAAGTATCTGACAAGACAGGAAAGGGATTGCCATGGTTATCTTGACAAATCATGATTGTCGAAGATTTAAACCAATATCAGTAGAGATCAAACAAAGCAACCAATCAACCAACCAAACAAACAAAACAGAGCTGATTTTGTTAACTTGCAAGGCAAAGTAATATATTGACAGTAAAGAAATTCACTCATTGAAAGAAGTCAGGACTTTTTAAGTAAAAGAAAAGGGGAATTGGTGCTTATGCTAATTAAGCATTGAAAACCAGCACTCTGGATAAGTGGTAATGAGTCCATGAGTAGGCTCACATTTGGTTAAAACAAGTTCTATTGTTCACTGGTCAGAAAAGAGTGGGTCTTTTTGTAGCTTCAGCTGGTCTGAATCCATCAGGATAAAGCACCATAGTAAGTTTTGATACCTCCTTGCTAAGGGCTACTGAAAATGGAAGTTTACTTTTAATTCATCATCTGGCTCTATTATTTAAAAAGAAAAAGGACAGTTTCTCTTAGAAACAGAGAGGGAGGGGAGGAAGCTGTAGGGTGATACTCCAGTGTGAACTTCTCACACTTCTACACATCTTGCTGGGTATTCCAAGAACACAAGACCCCGGCCATTCTCTACCTGGCCATCGCTCAGACTTGTGTTGGCAGTAAGCAACATTTAGGCATGAGGCAATATCCTTCTCTAGGGCAGAGGGCAGGCTTGCTTACTGGTGGGTTTTGACTTTTGAATGTTAAATCAATCTTGAATTCCTGGGATACATCTACCATTGGTCAACATGTATTATCTTTTTAATATATTGTTGAATTTTATTAGTTACAAAATTGTTATGAAATTTTGCATCTTTGCTCATAATATCAATGTACCGCTGGCCTCATAGAATATGTTGGGATGTATTCCTTCTTATTCAATTTTCTGGAAGATTTCATATAGAATAGGTCTTATTCCTTCTAAATATTTAGTAGAATTCTGCAGTGAAACCACCTGGATATGAAGTTTTCTTTGTGAAAAGGCTTTGAATTACAAATCCAATTATTTTAGTTATATTTATGGCTATTCATGTTATCGCTTTCTTCTGGAATGTGCTTTAGTAGTTTGTACTGTTAAAAATATTAATTAGGAGGCCACTGGGCCAAGACAGCTCTAGTGCCTTGGGTTCTTATGTAAGCCAACTAATCAGAAGCCAGCAACTCACTTCTAACTAGAGACTTTCCTCTTTAACCAATCAAATATTTTCTTTATGTTGCTTCCAAAAACACTGTATAAAAGTTTTCCCCTGGCTGGGCTCAGTGGCTCATGCCTATAATACCAGCACTTTGGGAGGCCAAGACGGGCGGATCACAAGGTCAGGAGTTCGAGACCAGCCTGACCAACCTGGTGAAACCCTGTCTCTACTAAAAATACAAAAATTAGCGGGGTGTGGTGGCAGGCGCCTGGAATCCCAGCTACTCAGGAGACTGAGGCAGGAGAATCATGTGAACCTGGGATGCAGAGGTTGCAGTGAGCTGAGATTGCACCACTGCACTCCAGGCTGGCCAAAGAGCTAGACTCTATCTCAAAAAAAAAAAAAAAAGGTTTCCCTTTGTGCCCCCTCATTAGAACCCAAAGTGGTTTGGTGCTGCCCAATTAATGAATCACTATCTGCTCAAATAAACTCTTCAAAATTTTAATGTGCCTAAGTTTCTTTGTAACAGTATCTTTCAAGCAATTTATCCATTTCCTCTAAATTGTATAATTTATTGGCACAAAATTGTTACCATATTCTACTCTAACATATACTTTTAATATTTGCAGAATCTGTAGTGAGGTCACCTTTCTCATGCTTGAGAGTGGAAATTTGTGGCTTCTCTTTCCTTTGCTCATCATTCCGGCTGAAGTTTGATCTCAAAAAACCCAGACTTTGGTTTCATTAACTTTTTTCCCCGTTGTTTTCCTATATTTGAATTCACTGATTTCTACTCTGATATTTACTACAGACAATCATTTGACATTACAACAGTTTGAGTGCTATACACATTCAGTAGAAAGCAGTACAATATTCTTCTGTGCTGCAGGGTAGTAGCAGTGGCAACTCCCAGTCAGCCACATGATCATGTGGGCTAACAACCAATATTCTACAGTGTACTGTGTTACCAGATGATTTTGCCCAACTTTAGTCTAATGTAAGTGTTCTGGGCACGTTTAAGATAGGCTAGGCTAAGCTATGATGTTTCATAGGTTAGGCATATTAAATGCACTTTCACCTTCTGATATTTTCAACGTATGATGGGTTTATCAGGACATAGCCCCGTTGTAACTAAGTTGAGAAGAATCTCTTTTTTTTTTTTTGAGACAGGATCTTTCTCTGTTGCCCAGGTTAGAGTGCAGTGGCATAACATCCCGGACCTGGACTCAAGTGATTTTCCCACCTCAGCCTCCTGAGTAGCTGAGACTAGAAGCACGTGCCACCACTTCCAGCTTATTTTTGTATTTCTGTGGGGATGAGGTTTCACTCTGTTGCCCAGGATGGTCTCAAACTCCTGGACTCAAGTGATCCTTCTGCTTCAGCCTCCCAAAATGCTGGGATTAGGTATGTGCCACTGAGCCCAACTGAGGAGCATCTTTAAAAAAAAATTGCTTCCTTCTTACTTTACATTTAATTTGCCCTTTTTTTTTCCAATTCCTAAAGGAAAAAACGAAGGCAACGAATTGGGAACTTTCCTTTTTTTTTTCAAATACGGGTCTTTAGTGCTATAAACTCTTGAGAGACAATTCTCTATGCATCTCTCATGTTTCTACATATCCAGGCATTAACCACCAGGTCTATCAGGCACGTTTGTATAAGCTGGCAGCCTTGGAAAGATGAACGCAGTGACTTCCTGCTGAACAAATTGATTTACCTTCCTGAATAGAAAACATTGAGAAACATAAAAAGATTTGCTTACATTCTAGGGTAATAAAGATAATGTCTCCTTCTGAGAGAAGGAGGGGCAGATTTTACAAACTCCACCTATATATGATCAATGTCTCCGAATCTCAAGCCTCCTCCTGTAACGTGCTCCCGCTGTGTGTGTAAGCAGCATAGGGCCACATCGTGTCACACTGTGGGAACTAGGACTTGGGAAACTAGTGCCAAGATGTTATTATTGCTGAGGTAATAAACTGTGTAAGTCCATTTGGGCTTGTTGTCTCTTAACTTGCTGAATCTATGGAAGTGTTGCAAACCAATTTGTAGTTGGCATTGCAGGGCTGCTTAGGAAGTGCTGTACTGCATGACATAAATTATCCAATGAGTGTTATTTTAGCTGCATCCCATGCATTTTGACGAGCTGTGTTTTCCTTCTCTTTCAGTTCAAAATTTCTTCATTTCCCTTTGGATTCCATCTTTGACCTCTGGGTTATTTAGCAGTGTATTATTTATTCTCCAGATATTTGCCTTTTTTCCCCCAGATATCTTTGTGTTATTTATTACTAACTTAATTCCCTTTTGGTAAGAAAACATACTTTGTATAACTCAGTTTCCCCTAAAAACTTATTGAGATTGGTTTTATAGATCCACGTATTCTGACCAAGAAGTACCATTTAATTTTAGACCCATTTGGAGGAATATCATATACTGGTCATTTATTTAAGATATATGCAGCATTATACAGGACATCGCAACTTTGCAAGGTGTTGTTAATTGATCTTTAACTGAGTCCTCAAAGAACTTCTCCAACTTTTCATAAGGGTTTCTGTTCAGGATGATGATATGGTATGTGATAGCTCTAGCGAATCCCTGGGGGAGCCCATCTATTACCCGATTTTTCTCAATAGCAATCAGTGTTTCCGGAAAACATAGATGACCTGTGATATTAGTAAATCCATGAATGATAACATGGCGAGACAGACAAATAAAGATAATCAATCCCAGATTAAGAATATTAAGCAAGAACAAATTGCTCTTCTTTCATTATGAGTGGAATTCAATATAATAAGCCTCCTACCAGGTAGCTGATATGCTGATATCTGTTCTCATTCTGAGAGTCGTTTCAAATATTTTTTCTCCAAAACTTTTCATCACCAGCCTCCAATTTTTTTCTTTCCAGCCAAACCATGAATCAATCTCCATAAATCTATTCAGACTCATCTCTGAGGCTATTTGGATGATGGGTATTTTCAAAACTCTGCCCTCTGAAAGAATTTTTCTTCTATATGTTTGTGGTGGTTTGAATGTTTTTTCAACCTCCAAAACTCACATTGAAACTTAATCCTCAGTGCAACAGTATTAGGAGGTGGGACTTAATGGGAGGTGTTTAGATCATGAGGACTCCATTTTAATGAATGAATTAATGCAGCTATAGAAAAAAGTTACAGGAGTGGCTTCCCTGTCTTCTGTTCTTCTACAATGTGGAGACACAATATTCCTCCACTCTAGAGTAGCAAGGGAGCACAATCTTGGAACTAGAGACCTAACCTACTGGCATCTTGATTGTGGACATCCCAGACTCCAGAACTGTGAGGGAATAAATTTTTGTCCTTTATAAATTACCCAGTTTCAGGTATTCTATTATAACAGCACAAAACAAACTAAGATAATGCTCTATCAGAGAAAATGGAGCTTATGGAGTTATAATGTTATTGCAAACAGTTTTATTCAATTCAAGTCAATCTTTATTGAGTTCCCACTCTATGCATGGAACTTCAGGCTGGTGCATGTATATTTTGTAGGATCTTACTGAATTATTTTCTCCTTAGTATTTTTTAGTAGGGAGCAGTGATGAGGGCATAGGTAGTCTGAGAGAGTAGTGAGAGAGTATCAGGAATAGGCATAAGGGATTATAAGTCACTTGTTCAAAGAACTTATTTAGTACATGAGAATTATCAAATGCCTGGTTTGACACATAACACTTTGACTTGGTGATGGATTACCAAGGAGTATTCCAAATTTTAAAGCTGTGTGGTAACATAGCACTAGTTTATAACGTGCTCTTTAAGTTGTATGCT
>NW_012104987.1:998893-1000768 GCF_000951045.1 Mandrillus leucophaeus
AGACTCACTTGGTGTCAGAACTTGCTGTTAGGAGTAGGGGAAGAAATGGAAGGATATCCCAGCAGGTGCCAGACCACTGGACTCCCTGAAATTTCTCTGAAATATTGTTCCCTGTATTTTCATGGTATTTATCTTCCTCTGGCATACATGATTTTTTTTCTTAGACAGAGTCTCCCTGTATTGCTTAGGCTGGAGTGCAGTAGAGTGATCTCTGCTCACTGCAACCTCCGCCCCGCCCCTTGGGCTCAATCGATTCTCGTGCCTCAGCCTCCCTCATACCTGGGACTACAGACATGTACCACCACACCCGGCTGATTTTTGTATTTTCTGTAGAGACGGGGTTTCGCCATGTTGACCAGACTGGTTTCCATCTCCTGGCCTCAAGTGCTCGGTCCGCCTTGAACTCCCAAAGTACTGGGATTATATTTCAGTGATATTTAAAGTAGTTTCTTCTCGCTTTTCAAGTCCTGTTTATATATTACCGGCAATGAAGTAGGAATGCTAATATGGTTCTTGTTTGAAAGTTGGCTCACTCATGTAAGGAAGGAATTGTAGCTTCAGTGAAAAGATAAATAATTTCATCAGATACGTGTGGTATGTGTGGGAGCCTGTTTTGAATAGAGAGAGAAGTTTAGAGGGTGTTTGAAATGCTGAGGTTCTTGGAGTCCTTTGCATATTCCAGTAAGTTCACATTCTTAGAATTATTTTCCTTTTTTTTTTTTTTTAAATCCAGATCATATGTTTAACCTAAGTTACCAGGAGGACCTATAAATTCAATTGACATAATTAGGGACCACCTGGATCTAAATTTGAATTCAATTTTTAATTACCCTGGAGTACAGGAGATACTGTTAGGAAAACCATAGAAAAGTGCTAAATTTTTGTCTGTCTCAAGAGAGAAATTAAGGATTTGAGATTGCTGTTCCCTTTGCTTACACTTATTTAGACAAACTCTAGGCCTTGACTTTTTATCCTTCCTGCTGTTCTTTGGAAAATTCACCATGGCACTCTAAAACATTGCCTTTAGAGAGCACACTATTTTAGGTGACCAAAAAATCTCTAATTCGATTTGCTATTTTGCCACCTTGTGTACTGTAAACCAGCAGGGTCTCATGCCTGGTTTTTACTGCCTTCAACCTCCAGCTACTTGGATAATAAGTCCCAGAATCCCCACATTCTCCTGAGATGCTGTTGCCAACAGTCCAGGCCTTATTCACACTTTCTGTATGACTTGAACTCCTCAACTGCAAGCAACAAAAAATGACTTTAAATAACTTACATGTAAATAAACTTGTTGGAAAGTTACCCTTAGCTTACAAAATTGACAGTGAGGTTGAAGAATCAAGCTTTATAAAAGGGGCAAGCAAAAAAGGAAGCTTTAGGCATTAGAATCATCTGGCTATTCCTTCTATGCTATAACCCATAGCCATAGCCACACATTGTGACCATCTGTGGACTCAGCCACCAGAAATCTAATCTAACAATAGGTTTGTCTTTGTAGGTTTTAAGATTAAAAGTTTCCAACAGGGGCTTCAGATAGTGGCCACGTACAGGCTGAAAGAAATAAAGTGGCCTCACTTTTTGATTTCCATAGTGTGAACAAACATCAGGACTCTTGATGACTCTCATGAAAGAGCAATTTTCCATGTTTTTTTTTTTTTTTTGAGACGGAGTTTTTCTCTTGTTGCCCAGGCTGGAGTGCAATGGCACGATCTCGGCTCACCGCAACATCCACTTTCTGGGTTCAAGCGATTCTCCTGCCCCAGCCTCCTGAATAGCTGGGATTACAGGCATGCACCACCACGCCTGGCTAATTTTGTATTTTAGTAGAGACAGGGTTTCTCCATGTTGGTCAGGCTGGTCTTGAACTCCCGA
>NW_012104987.1:1002053-1007485 GCF_000951045.1 Mandrillus leucophaeus
CATTGAACGAAAGTGCAGTATTTATTATTGTAACTCAGGCAGGTGCTAATATAAGTGGAAAATTTTCCTTACTTAATAAAGGCTAAATCACAAAAGGGAAATTCCCTGCGTTTGCTAACTCTTGGGTTATTTTCTGTTTTAGAAGTTTAGATGTTACTGATGCTGTATTTGGGATATTAAGACTCAAAGGAGCAAGTCTGTGGAATAGCCCAGTTTCTGGTTGGCTCCCCTTGTCTCTCTGCTCATCTTGTTCCATGTCAAACAATAAGTTTAAGAGTGGGAGAATCATTTGTTGTAGAAAATAGCATGTTAAAAAATATTCATTGTAAATACATAAACATTGTGGTGGTATTTTGGACCATTTGATAGAATAGAAAAATAACTGCGTTATACAAAAATTATTTTTGCAATGAAAATTGTTGGAATAGAATTGATATTCCAAATATAATTTCTTCAAAAGGAATACTTTATATGAAATTCAAAACAGAACTCTAGAAGGGTAAAATATTTGTGAATTATCTATTTTGCTACAGTGCTTGAATTTTTGTTGCTTTTATTGTTTATTTTGCTTCAGTTTCTTGCCATTCTCCGAGAGAATTCCAATGACTGGTCATTTTTAGAAAGAAGTGGGGTTTTAACCTGTAAGGGCCGGTACACTGATTTTTTTTTGATTGAATAAATTAATATGCTTGTGGAAATCTCTGCCTGGTTTAGGTAAAACTCTGGTTTTCTTAAAAATTATAAAAGATTTGTAAAACCTAGAGATTCAAGTTATCTGAACTTTCTTCAATGTTTAAATACGGAATTTAGATGTATTTAATTCCCACGACCAAAGGGTAGAGTTAGAAAATGCAATACCTTTATAATTTTTAATACTTACAGTCTATTACTTATATATTAATTACTAATTGATATTAACCACATGCTTTTAAAATATGAAGGATAATATTGTGAGACTAATTGTTGTTTATTGTGAATCCTAAATACTGTATCAAGGAATTTTCAGAGTTTGAAAATTACATCAGGCTGGGCCTACGGTGTAATCAATGTTCTCTAATTGATATTCCCATTGATATGAAAGATAGCATACGTTGTATTTATCAGAGCTAACTTCTTTTAGGTTTACTTTAAATTTTATTGTTAAATTCAGGGACAGATTACAGTTCAGCATCTTCCCATCCAGAAGCATGATAAGATTCCCGTTGTGTTCTAGAACTAACTGTTGCATGTAAAATGTTGAGTGAAAATGGAAATAGAGTTTATAACCTTTTAGGATTTTTGTTTTATGCAGAATTCATCTCCCTAACTTGTATACCTTCTTGATTCCTTTAAAAAATATCTAACACTTAACACAAGTATGAATATAAGTAAACTAGAAACGGAATTAATCACTAATTTAATTCAGGCATTACTAATAAATGCACCTATCAGTCTATTAGGCTATGGAAGGCATAATACAAGTCCTGCTTCGAAGCCACTCTTCATATCAATTGGCAAAGCATGACATATCTGTGGTAGAGAGTGCGAATATAATTCAAATCTAAACAGGTGTTACAACTATTCAAAATTTAAACTTTGATCAATGGGATCAATATTCATGACATACTATTAAGCAAAAAACACATTTATAGTAGAATTCCATTTCTATTCTGTATATATTATTTATTACAGATAGGACTATATATGTTTACAGAGAAAGGACACATATAGAGGACATGCAAATATGTGATATACATGGAATATTCACTGAAGTACAGTATCTTTGGAGGTTAGCCAGTGATTAGCACCTTTTCCTCAAGTTATAAGAATAACAAGCTGAAGCTTGTTTTGCCAATGTCTAACAGTTTTGGGTATTGAAACTCGTGTATCTAGGAAAAATAAATTAATCACCAGCTGTGTAGTGAAGTATGTGCTCCAATATTTGGCGTTAGCATCCAACATTCATGCTGCACATTGCAGAAATTGGTAGACATGCCCTTCAGAACGCTCTTGCTACTGCAAATGGGAGAAAGATGCAAGAGGGCAGTACAGAATTACGGTACTATTTACACCATTTTCAATGTTTAGCTGGAAAGGAACATGGAATAGTCTAAAAGAGTGGGATATATAGAATTTACTGTAATGAGTTCGTAAGTTATACTGTTGCAAAATGAGCAGAGTTTTATTGTTTTAGAGGTTTCCTGCTGTCATCTTCGTTTTTTTTTTTTTTTAAAAAAACCTGACCTCAGCGATTTCACGGCTGTAGGATGGTGACCACTGCCACCTACAGACCAGAAATGTGAAGTGGCGTGGCTCTTTTTCAGTTAGAGTCCCTCAGAGACTCGGCATCAAACATTCTATAGAAAGGAATTTTTCAAGCAAAAGTTGAAAGAATTTCAAATGAAATAGTAAATATTCTAGAGAAATAAAAAATGAATAATCATATTTTCCCCAGAGATCACTCTTTGATAGTATACAGCATACACATTAGAAGATTAATGCCTAATTTATATTTTGAGTCAGACACACACATCTGACCATAAGAGTGGACCCACCTAATATTTCCTTTATTCACTTCATTTTTTATGTCTAGAGGGAAGCTGTGGAGGGGAGAATTCCATTTTGCAACAGAAATTTGCATCCACATTGAAATATACACACAGACACACATATATGATTGAAAGGATAAGTAGATGGTAGGTTGGTAGGTAGGTAGGTAGGTAGATAGACAAGCAGACAGAATTATAGATATCAAAGGTGGGAATCTATATAGACAAAAATGTTTATGTAATTATCTCTTAGTATTAGAATTACAGTTTATTTCTGCTACTTTAATTCTTCTTGCTTCATTTTATTTTAAAAATTCTACAGTGAAAATATACTACTTGTGTGGGGATTGTTTTCTAACTTGAAGGCAGAGCTTTGAAAATCAATGTCCACATAACGTAAAGCTTTCAAAGTCTTGCTCCAGGTAGAAAAGAAAATCACTAATTCTTCAAATATTCCTGGCATACATTATTTTTAAATTTAAAGGTATACTTAAAGGCATCCAATTTTATTATTTTTCCAAAAGATTTTAGACAATTATACACAGTAATGCCTCATTCCATTGACTGTAAGAGTTTCATTTCTCATAGTAACAATGTATACTAAAATTTAATCGGTAACAGATAATCTATTATGTCATGGTATTAAAGGGTTACATAGTTAAAGGTTAATAATCAGATCGTGAATTTTGGCTAAACGACATTCATTCATTTAACAAAACATATTGAGTACCTACCATGACAATGACACTAGAAATACAAAAATGGACCAGACAGGTCCCTGGAGTCATGGAGCTTACAGTTAGGTGGGGAGCTGATCAATGACAGGAACAATTGTCAGGTTGTGTCCTTAGTGCTGTACTAGGGAAGGTTCTTGGTGCTCTAGGCTGAGGTAGGGATAGAAGATCAGAGAAGACCTAGACATCACATAACTAGGTTGAATTACAGCCTCTAAGTTTTTAAGACTTCAGCTTTCATTGGTTCAATTGGATTATGGGTCAAGATGGCTAACAAAGATTTCTCATGTCATTTCAGCATCTGGCCACTTATTTATATTCAACAAAACATTATCAAGATAGTCAAGATTGTTTCATTACAAGAGAAGGATAATTTAAAGAGTAAGCTTATGATGATCATTTACTAACTTTATAGAGTATAATTTTATGAATAGTGCAGTGTTTGTAAGGTTCATATGGCAACATTACTTCAAAAACCACAATTCAAAACTCCCTGACAGTAAAAGCTGTATTTTTGCAGTCGCCAAATATATATGGGTGCTTACTAAAAGCCAGGCAGTGTACAAGGCTTGGGAACACAGAAAACAACATCTCTTGAGTTCTCCACTTTCTGGCTACCAGTGCTCACTCTAACCCCTGTCAGCCCACATTAAGTAGGAGGCATTTAATGATGGTGAATGGACTCGGGTCTCAGATAGACAAGATCTGTTACATGAACCATGCGTTTTAAAACCTTTCTCCCCTTTTACAACTTCTTATCCTTGCTGATTTCCTGGGCTCTGATTTTTTCTGGGTTTGGAAATAGGTCTTCCTTTTTTTTCTTCTGAGATGGAGTTTCACTCTTATTGCCCAGGCTGGAGTGCAATGGCGCAATCTCGGCTCACCACATCCTTTGCCTCCCAGGATCAAGTGATTCTCCTGCCTCAGCCTCCCGAGTAGCTGGGATTACAGGCATGTGCCACCACGCCCAGCTAATTTTGTATTTTTAGTAGAGATGGGGTTTCTCCATGTTGGTCAGACTGGTCTCGAACTCCCAGCCTCTGTTGATCCGCCCGCCTCAGCCTCCCATGCCTGGGATTACAGGCGTGAGCCACTGCACTTGGCCCTGGAATGAGATCTTCTAATGATCACATGCTTCCCAGCTTGAATTTGCAGCCATACTAGTCAGGGACCATAATCAGTATATCCCCTGAGCAGCTGGACACAGGCGTTGACTTGCTGGGCACGGGCACTGACTGATCAGTCCTGAGCACTGATGCATCAGAATGGCCCAGCTGGACGGCAGCCAGGCCACCCTCAGTCCTCTAAGGGTGGGATTCATCACCACTAGGTCTCCGGCTTTCACTCTAGTCTGTTAATTCCATCCACTGATCAATGCAGATGTCAGATCCCTGGTACCTCCTTGGGCCTTTGCTTCCTGCTTGGCTGTCCTGACATTGCTGAGCCCAGAACCCTTCCTCCAGCTCTGTCTGCTTGGGCTCATGTTACTTCATTCTTTCCACAGCCTGCTCTGGTAGCCTTGGATTCCAGACTCTTTCCCCCAGGGTTTTACTCTAGAATCTGATTTTTCCATCGTTAGCCCTTGTTAACCCAAAAACCATCTGTAACAAATCCTTCTAGTTGATGTAGAATAGGAGAAAAATAAGTGACTTTGGCAAGGTCACAAAACACAAAACGGTGGAATCCCAACTCTAAGGCAGGTGAGCGTGAACCCAGCGCCGCTGCCTTTAAAGACTGAGATGTACGGTCTTTCCACGCCGGGAAAGACGGTCTCAGCCACCTCTGTCCATCTGCCCTGCCTCCCACTGACACGCACTTACTCATTGTCCTAAAGTACATCAGCTTGTCCCAGTTCAAACCAGAAGTAGATTAACATGGCTGACAATTGCTTAATCTGGAAGGTTACTTTTCCAGAAGACCCAAAAACACCTGCTCCTCATTCTAACTCAACTACTGACTAGCTTTATGATCCATATAAACTTCCTTGCCCTCTGAGTCTCAATGTTCTCGTCTGTAAAATAGAGATGATATCTATATACTAAACAAAACGCCTGATAGCATAGTAGGTACTCAAAGAAGAGGGGCTACTTTATTAAGTTATTCAGAAGTATTGTTATTTAAACTCGGCCTCTTGGAGACACAATGCATTACAGAAAAAAAAAAAAAAAAA
>NW_012104987.1:1008650-1009794 GCF_000951045.1 Mandrillus leucophaeus
TGCATAATGTATAAAGTTCCATCATGAAGCATTTATCCTGAGGCCACCTGATGCCCAACTGTCCAATGTGCATAATGTATAAAGTTCCATCATGAGGGATTTATCCTGAGGCCACCTGATGCCACCTTTCTTTCTTTCTCTCTTTCTCTCTTTCTCCCTCCCTCCCTCTCTCCCTCCTTTCCTTTTTTTATTTTTTGGACAGAGTCTTGCTTTGTTACCCAGGCTGGAGTGCAGTGGCACGATCTCGGTTCACTACAAGCTCCGACTCCCGAGTTAACACCATTCTCCTGCCTCAGCCTCCCGAGTAGCTGGTACTACAGGTACCCGCCACCACGCCTGGCTAATTTTTTTTTTTTTTTTTTTTTGTATTTTTAGTAGAGAGGGAGTTTCACCGTGATAGCCAGGATGGTCTCAATCTACTGACCTCGTAATCCACCCGTCCTGGCCTCCCAAAGTGTTGGGATTACAGGCGTGGGCCACCGCGCCCGGCCTTTTTTTTCGTGTTTTGAGACGGAGTTTTGCTCGTCACCCAGGCTGGAGTGCAGTGGCACGATCTCGGCTCACTGCAACCTCCGCCTCCTGAGTTCACGCCAGTCTCTTGCGTCAGCTCCTGAGTAGCTGGGACTACAGGCGCCCGCCACCAGGCCTGGCTAATTTTCTATATTTTTAGTAGAGACGGGGTTTCACCATGTTGGGCAGGTTGGTCTCAACCTCCTGACCTCAGGTAAGTCGCCCGCCTCGGCCTCCCAAAGTGCTGGGATTACAGGCGTGAGCCACTGCGCCCGGCCTATGCCCAACTTTCAAAGCTACTCTGGTACCTCATAGCAGTGATTATGCATACAAGAGAAAACAGGAAACAGCAATAGCAACACCAGGTTGAGTGCGGACACAGTGCACTGGGCATGTGGGTCAGTTTCTCAGCTGGCTAAGGAAACCCTGCACACCAACTTGAGAGTCTTCAGATTTCAAAACTGCAAGTAAGCCCTGCAGTATGATTCTCCAAATCCTTTCAGGCAGTCGCAAACCCGCAAATCAGTGTTTCCCTGTTTGTATGTTTCTCATTGGCGTCCGTGTCATATCCAGCACGGGAAAATTGAATTCATTTTCACAAGTGATTCATTTGCCATGACTTGAACCCAATGAA
>NW_012104987.1:1014709-1015954 GCF_000951045.1 Mandrillus leucophaeus
AAAAAAAAAAAAAAAAAGAATTTCTGACAAGGGAGCACCTGTGGGGTGGTGCGAACTACGTTTAATTCTAACCACAAAGCCGCTCTACCTTGACCTGGTGATCCCGCTACTTAAAACCCTATGTACGAACAAAAATCTGCACACTAATGAACACAATAAATATAAAAACAAAATTAAAAAAAAAACCGAAAAAGTCAACTCAAGATTTCTGGGTAGATTTGTTGACCATTGTGGATAGTTTCTACGCTTCGCTGAATATCCAACACTAGTTAGTTGTCTTGGAACACAGCTAAATAGGGCTCCATCACTTGCCAAGAAACAAAGAATGATGCTCCAAGATCCACAGGAGTAAAAATCACTGCAAGGTCCCCTTCCTGCCATTTTAGGATTTAAAATATCTGTGAAAAATGGAGGGGCTCTTTTTGAGTCATTGATAGAGAAATAACACAGATCCTAAGGCTTCCTTCAACCTCTGCCGGCCCCATGACTGCCCCGCTGCAGGCTTGGTCCTGCCCAGTCCCTGAGCTGGTGAGAATGAAGCCTGGTGTCCACTAGGCCCTTAGCTCTAAAAGCGGGTGTCTGGTTTGGGGTCCGATGCCTTACACTGTTATCCATTGCCCAGGGAGCTGCAGGCCTCTCTATAAACCTGTAATCTGTGTCCATGGGGTTGATTTTCTTGCCTGGTTCCTGATTTATGTCTGAATCTTGTCTAATGCTAGAAGATATCCTTGCTCTCTGCTGATTTGGCAGGGGTTTAAACACCAAGCCTGGCTCCTGTTGCTCTTCTCCAGTGAGCTGGACCCTGCCCTCTCGCTCTGGTCTCTGCCTCCTGCAAAATGAACTTTCCTGAAACCGAAAGGAACCAATCCATCATATATGGTCAGTGTCAGAGACTGTGCCCTCAATACTTAAAGTTTCAAGACCTTTGGAAACCGAGGTCGTCGCTGTCTTGCCCTGGGTGTCACATCCCCCAGGGATTTGGCATTAGGATGACTGCTCCTTACCTGGGGCAGGCCTACCATCAGGTTGGTTTACTCCTTTGCAACTTTGTCTATTAGAGGCGTACCCCAGTTTCCCTACATAGCCGGTGCCTCCGGACTTGCCCTTGAACTCCCATCTTCTTAGGAACCAGAGTTATTTGCTCTCCATTCACTTATTTATTCCCATGGCTCCATCTTTTAATTTTGTCCAATGTGCATAATGTATAAAGTTCCATCATGAGGCATTTATCCTGAGGCCACCTGA
>NW_012104987.1:1016949-1017773 GCF_000951045.1 Mandrillus leucophaeus
TGTATGTTTCTCATTGGCGTCCGTGTCATATCCAGCACGGGAAAATTGAATTCATTTTCACAAGTGATTCATTTGCCATGACTTGAACCCAATGAATACAATGTGCAGAAGCTGAGATATGCTGCCTTTGTGTTCAGTTCTGGCCCGAGCGTCCCCAAAGCAAAACTGAGCCTTCCTATTGGCCATGGTTAACAATAATTTACATTTTGTACATATGAAGTTATCATTAAAGAACCAAAGTGAACTACATTTGATGTTGTAGAGACAGGTCATTAAGCTGACAGAGGAGGGTTCTGGGAGAACCAACAGCACTGACATCAGCCATTCTTCTCATTCTTAATTTTAGAGGTTTTGAGGAACTTATCATACAAATGCTTTTTGTTTATTTTTCTTTTCTTGAGTTTCCATTTTACTTCTAATTTAAGCATGGAGGCTATGTTATTATCAATTTGTAAATGACTTCCTGAATTACATTTAAAATATTAGGTTTTGTCATCTTTCTACTCTATAGAAGTTTCTATGTTAGGAACAACTACTTTTTTAAAATCCGGTTTCATAAAGAATGTTTCAATACTTCTCTTAATATAGGTATAAGTCTAGATATTTTTGGACTTCTAAGCCTTTGTGACATCTGGTAGATAAAGTCACTTAAAAGTTTCTAAGTAAATATTACCTCGTTTGATATTTTTCCAAATCTGAATACAACACTAGTAACTTTGGTTAGAGACATAGGAAGATGAAAGAAAGAAAGAAAGAAAGAAAGAAAGAAAGAAAGAAAGAAAGAAAGAAAGAAAGAAAGAAAGAAAGAAAGAAAGAAAGAAAGA
>NW_012104987.1:1017958-1029211 GCF_000951045.1 Mandrillus leucophaeus
AAAGAAAGAAAGAAAGAAGGAAAAGAAGGAAAGAAGGAAAGAAAGAAAGAGAGAGAGAGAGAGAGAGGGAGGGAGGGAGGGAGGGAGGGAAGCAAGCCTGAATTTAATACATTTATGTTCCTACTTTACGTATAGTATTATCCAAGTGACTTAGGATAAAACTTTAAGCATTTATTCACGGACTCACTCAGCACTGCTATTAATCCTCTACCATGTACCAGGCACCCTGCTAGCTGCTAGACAGTGGCCTACCCTAGTGAATATATCATGAGGAATGCCTGCTTCCTAGAAATTGTAATCAGTGGATTCAGAGAACCCCAAGTTACTATTTACTATATATGTTCATGGTGATTAGTGCTTTACATGGATTATTATTTAATCTTCAAAGCCATTATTATCTATTTTTTTACATTTTTGTAACTTTTAAGTTCGGGGTACATGTGCAGGATGTGCAGCTTTGTAACATAAGTAAATGTATGTCATGGGGGTTTGTTATGCAGGTTATTTCATCACCCAGGTATTAAGCCTAATGTCCATTAGTTATTTTTCCTGATCCTCTCCCTCCTCCCACCCTCCACTCTCTGATAGGCCCCCGTGTCTGTTGTTCCCCTCAATGTGTGCATATGTTCTCATCATTTAGCTCCCACTTACAAGTGAGAACTGGCTGTATTTGGTTTTCCGTTCCTGTGTTAGTTTGCTAAGGATAACGGCCTCCAGCTCCATTTGTGTCCCTACAAATGACATGATCCCATTCTTTTTAATGGCTGTATAGTATTCCACGTATATATACACCATATTTTCTTTATCTAGTTTATCATCGATAGGCATTTAGGTTGATTCCATGTCTTTGTTATTGTGAATAAATAGCAAATCATAAACATACATGTCCATATGTCTTTATAATAGAATGATTTATATTCCTTTGGGTATATACCCAGGAATGGAATTGCTGGGTCTAATGGTATGTCTGTCTCTAGGTCTGAGAAACTGCTACACTGTCTCCCACAATGGTTGAACTAATTTACACTCCAACAGTGTATAAGCATGTCATTTTCTCTACAAGCTAGTCAGCAACTATTATTTTTTGGCTTTTTAATAATAGTCATTCTGACCAGTGTCAGATGGTATCTCACTGTGGTTTAGATTTATATCTCTCTAATGATCATTGATGTTGAATTTTTTTCATATGACTGTTGGCCACGTGCATGTCTTCTTGAGAAATGTCTGTTTATGCCCTTTGCTCACTTTTTAATGGGGTTATTTTTTCTTGTAAATTTGTTTAAGTTCCTTATAGATGCTGGATGTTAGACCTTTGTCGGATGGGTAGATTGAAAAAATTTTCTCCCATTCTGTAGGCTGTATGTTCACTCTTTTGATAGTTTCTTTTGCTATGCAGAAACTCTTTAGTTTAATTAGATCCCATTAATCAATTTTTGCTTTTGTTGCAATCGCTTTTGCAAAGCCATTATTGTTTCTGTTTTACATGGAACCTGAGACAAGAGAGGTATGTAGCATACATGAAATTGCACAGTAAGTGGTGAAAGCAGAATTTCTATCCAGATGCAGTCTAACTACAATGCTGCTGGGTGAAGAAGAAGATATGATTCCTCCCTTCCGTTTTCTTATTAGCTAAAGATTAAACAAAATCAGGTATATGAAGGTCGGTAGTGGAGGTACTCCCTAAGTTGCCCAGACATTCTCATGGATTAGTGAGTAATAATTGGGATAATGTGAGCAGGGAGGAGGGCAGTATTTGAAGTGGAGATCTATGATGACTCAGTCTCTGGGGCAGCGTCGGATAAGCTTGATTCCTCACCTTAAAGCAGACCTTGTCCTCCATAGCATGACTTTCAATTCATTTCTCCTTCCCAGCGTTTTGCATTTCAGAACTGAGAAGTGCTTCAGGGAACAAAATTTCTATGGATGCACTACAGGTAAGAAAATCAGGCTGTGGGACACTGAGACTGACCATCTGAAGAGCTGTATAAAACCCTGGGTTCAGACAGTGAAGGGCAATTTTTTTTCTTTTTTTTTCTTTTCTTTCTTTTCTTTTTCTTTTTCTTTTTTTTTTTTTTGAGACTGCATTGTTTTTGAGACTGAGTCTCACTCTGTCATCCAGGTTGGAGTGCAGTGGTCAATCCTGGCTCACTGCAACTTCTGCCTCCCAGGTTCAAGGAATTCTCCGGCCTCAGCCTCCCGAGTGGCTGGGATTACAAGCATGCGCCACCAGGCCTGGCTAATTTTTGTATTTTTAGTAGAGATAGGGTTTCACCATGTTGGCCAGGCTGGTCTCAAACTCCTGGCCTCTAGTGATCCACCCTTCTTGACCTCCTAAAAGTGCTGGAATTACAGCCATGAGCCACCATGCCCAGCTGGGTCATTTTCTTTTTATGTATATATATTTTTTCAGTTGAAAATCTGAGATTGAAAACCAAATGAATGAATGGAGAAATCTCACATGCTTCATGCCAAGAGTCACTCATTACAGAGCAGGAGAAAGCCTTCCTTTCATTGAAATAAACTATTACAAATGAAAAAGGGTATTGGAGGAGAGTTTACTTATGTGTCTCAGGTGAAATCATCACCCACATTCTGCACTGAGGCCGTCAAGCTTCCTCAGGAGACAGCACTCCGTCTGCCTCAAGTGAAGTTAATCTCCTTTCTATCTTTTTAAAACTAAGGTGAGCAGATGTTTCTTTTCAAATCAAAATGTTCTTAGTCTTTGACTTATGTAGTGAGCTACATACTGAAGAGCATAAAACACTTAACACTAAAAGAAAACTACATACTCTATTCAGTTCAAGGAAACAAAATGGAAAATAAGCTAAATGCAGAGCTTTTTATTACCATTAAATAGTTGATCAAAATAAGCAGAGTTAAATAAAAGGGGCAAATCTGAGTAAATAAAGTTTTCATTTATGCCCAGGAATATAAATATATATAAATATAAGATAGAAGTCATGTTGATCATTCCGTCGTTTCCCAACAGATAGTTGAGGAATTTCTTTCCAATATTTTTATTGCACCACCTGGTGGAATATTTGCCATATGATTGATATTTGAGAAGCAAATAAGTGCTGATTCCATTCCTCTTCACCTTTTTTTGTGTTTTACTTAGAAGGTTGGTTAAATTAGGGAGAATTTCATGTTGTTATTTCTAGTCTCTTTTATGAGTAACTTGCCTTGCCTTTCAGTTAAGTGTTCATAGAGAAAAATGACTAAATTACTCATTGTGGAAGTACACATCAACATATGTAATGGGATATTATTAATCATTAAACAAGAAGGAGGCTCTGGTGCATGCTACCACATGGATAACCTTGGAAACATCATGCTAAATGAAATAAGTCAGATACAAAAGTGCAACTATTGCATGATTCCACTTATATGAAGTTCCTAGAATAAGAAACTTCATAGATAGAATGTGGCCTAGAGTTTACCAAGAGCTGGATAAGTTAATTGTTAGTGGGCACAGAATTTCACTTTGGAATGATAAAAAGTTCTGAAAAAGATTGTGGTGCTATTTGCATAACAGTGTGACTGCACTTAATGTCACTGACTCATACACTTAAAAATGGTTGAAATGGTAAATTTTACATTACATTCGTATTTTTTTTCCAACTTTTATTTTACATTCAGGGTGTGTATGTGCAGATTTGTTACGTGGGTAAACTGTGTGTCGTGGGGATTTGGTATACAGATTATTTTGTCACCCAGGTAGTGGCCATAGTACCCGATAGGTAGTTTTTCAACCCTCATTTTCCCTCCACCCTCAAGGTAGGCCTTGGGTCTATTGTTCCCTTTTTTGTGTCCATATGTACTTAATGTTTAGCTCCCACTTATAAATGAGAACATGCAGTATCTGGCTTTCTGTTCCTGCATTAATTCACTTAGAATAAAGGCCCCTAGCTCCATCTGTGTTGCTGCAAGGGATATAATTTTGTTCCTTTTTATGACTGTATAATATCCATAGTGTATACGTACCACATTTTCTTTATTCAGTCCACCACAATATTTTAAAATTGCCAAATAAAGTACACATGAACATACATTTTACATACTTAATTCCTAAGTAACAAATAATTTTGTTAGAATTCTTTATAAGAAGTTCAAATTCTAAATCTTAACCTCATATATATGTTGAGAGAATCAAAGTAGCCCTGGAAATATTTAAGAAATTAAGAGTAAGAAGGCAGAGAAAAAAACGGTGAACACCAGCTCTGTTAACCATACAGCTTTGGACAGTGTGAGGAGACCAATGACTTCAAAGTGCCCTCAAAAATATTGACAGGATAGAGAGTTAGCAGCATTTTGGATTTGTCTGAGAATTAAAATGTCCTTTTAATTTATTTTCCAATTTAAAAAATTATGGTAAAACACACGTAATGTAAACTTTACCATCTTAATCATTTTCAAGTGTACAGTTCAGTGGTATTAAATACATTCATGATGTGTCACTATCACCACCATCCATCTCCCGAATGAACCCTTTTTATCTTGTAAAACTGAAATCCTACACTCACTAAATAATAACTTCCTATTACTCCCTTAACCTTGGCACTTGGCAACCACCATTCTACTTTCTGCCTCTATGATTTTGACTATGCTGAGTACATCGTATTAGTGTAATCATATAGTATTTGTCTTTTGTGACTGGCTTATTTCATTTATAAAGTCCTCAAGGTCCATCCATGTTGTAGCATATATCAGAATTTCCTTCATTTTAAAGACTAAATCATGAAAGAATGGAAAATCTGAATATACCTGTAACTTGTAAGTGGAGTAAATTGATAATCAAAAATTTTCCAATTGAGAAAAGCCATGGACCTGATAGTTTCACTGGTAAATTCTATCAAATATTTAAAGAACTATCATCAATTTTTACTGAACTTTTCTAAAAACTTGAAGAGAAGGGAACACCTCCTAACTCCTCAGAGTCCTATACCAAAACCAGACAAAGACACTATCAGAAAACGAAACTACAGACCAGTAGCCCTCATGTATATTGATGCAAAAAAACTAAAAAAATAACAACCAAATTCAGCAGCATACTAAAAAGATTATACACTATGACCAAGTGGAATGAATTCTTGGAAAGCAAGGATGGTTCAACATATGAATATCAATCAATGTAATACATTACATTAACAGAATGAAGGAAAAAACATATAATCATCTCAATGTATGCAGAAAAGGCATTTAACAAAATTCAAAACTCATTCATGGTAATAACACTTAGCAAACTAGGAATAGAAGGAAATTACCTCAAAATAGCAAAAGCCACATATGAAAAAACCCCCAGCAAACATATTCAATGGTGAAAGACTAAAAGTTTTTCTCTAGGATTGGGAACAAGACAAGGATGTCCACTTTCACCAATTCTAATCAACATAGTACTAGAAGATCTATTCAGAGAACCTAGGCAAGAAAAAAGAAAGGGCATTCAAGTAAGAAAGGAAGAAGTAAAATTATCTCTGCAGATGACCAGATATTACATTCCTAAAGATTTCACACAAAGTTGTTACAACTAATAAATGAATTCAGCAAATAGGATACAAAGTGACAAATAAAAAAATCAGCTGCATTTTATATACTAATAATGAACAATTAAAAAGGAAATTACGAAAACAGTTCCACTTATAATAGCATCAAACATAATAAAATACTTAGGAATTAATTTAACCAAGAAGATGACAGATTAGTATAATGAAAACTACAAACTACTGCTGAAAGAAATTAATGAAGACATAAATAAATGGAACCACATCCCATGTTCACAGATTGGAGGACTTAATATTGTTAACATGTTAATACTACACAAGGTGATCCATAGATCAATGTATTCCCTATAAAAATCCCAACCACATTGCAGAAATAAAAAAAACCCTCACTTTAAAATTTACATGCAATCTCAAGGGACGTGGAATAGCAAAAACAATCTTGAAAAATAACAAAACTGGAGGACTCACACTTTCTTATTGCAAAACTTACTGCATAGCAACAGTAATCAAAACAGTGTTGTACTGTCTTAAAGACAGACAAATAGACCAATAGAATAAACTGGAGAGCTCAGAAATAATTCCTCACATACATGGTAAAATCATTTATGACAAGGGTGCCAAGACCATTCAATGGAGAAAGGACAGTCTTTTCAACGAATGGTGGTGGGAAAATTATACATCCATATGCAAAAGAATGAAGTTGAACCCTTACCTAACACCATATTCAAAAATTACCTTAAAACGTATCAAAGACCTAAACGTAAGACATAAAACTATAAAACTCTTAGACAAAAACATAAGCAAATGATTCAGAACATTGGATTTGACAGTGATTTCTTAAGTATGACACTAAAGACACAAAAAATTAAAAAAAGACCATAAAATTTTAAAAAACTGCACACCAATGGTTGACCTTCTGACTTGATTTAGAAAATTGAAATCACAAGGAATTACTTTTTAACTGTCATGATTTAAAAGTAAACATATTTAAGTTTTAACTTTGCATTTAATTTTATATGATGAATTTATAAGTACACGAGAGAAGAGAGAAAGTGTCATCTTTTTTGCATAAGAATGTAATTTCAGAAATGTAATGATGCAAAATTTTGAATCCTTATGAGATGTATCTGCATGGGCTAAAGTAGGTGTGGAATGGCTCTCCTGGGAGCTCTGTCACAAAGGAACTCTCTTGTTGACAATTCAACTTCGGGCTCCACTGTTCTGGAACGCAATTTGACCATTCTTTAAAATGTTAAGCATAGTATTACCATATAACACCTCTGTATTATAATTGCCCTACATCTAAGGGCAATCAAATTGAAAAATTTATTCCAATGAAAGAAAAATAACATTTGGAGGCTTAATGCAAAGTTTTATGGTGCTAATGCAAAATCACACCTAGTACTTCTAGGTATATAGAATTTAATTGCCCTGGGATATAGGACAATTTAACTGTCCTGAATATAGGGCAATTATAACACAAGGGTGTTGTTAATTGCCCTATATCTAAAAGCAATTCCACCCTTAGACATACCCAAGAGAAATAAAAACAGATGTTCATATCAAAACTTAGACATAAATGTTCAAAGTAGCATTATTCATAATAGCTAAAAAGTGAAAATAATGGAAATGTCCATCAACAGATGTGTGAATAAATGGAATGTGTCAATATTCATACAATGGAATACTACTCAGAAACAAAAAGGAAGTGCTGATCCATGTTATAACATTGACAAACCTTGAAAACATTATGCCAAGTGAAATAAGTCAATCACAAAGACTATACACTGTATAATTCCATTATGGAATAGCTCCAGCAAAGGTAAACCTAGACAGCCAGAAAATAAATTAGTGTTTGCCTAGGGCCAGGAGTAAGAGGTTGGGAAGTAACTGATAATAGGTATGAGGACTCTTTTGGGGTTGATAAAAATGTTCCAAAATTGTGATGTTGGTTGCATAACTGTGAATGCACTAAAGCCAATGAATACTACAATTTAAATTGGGAATTACATAGAATGTAAATTATATTTCAAAAAAGTTGTTAAAATGGGGGCTCTAGTATTCTGATTTTTTTTTTAAATATCTATTTTGGAGATAATATTTGGTTGTAAGGTGGTGAAATTATACACCTAGATGTACTAGGTTTGCTTTCGCATTAGTAGCAAAAAATTAATTTGCATTAAGCCTCCAAATGTTTTTTTCGTCTTTTATTAGAATAAAGAAGTTAAAAATTTACCTTCTGTAAAATTAAATCCATTAAATTGCTTCAGGAGTTAGAGTTATTTAAAAAACTATTTTTATAGTTATAGTATAATAAGAGAAGGGGGTCTTGCTGTGTTGCACAGGCTGATCTTGAACTCCTGGACTCAAGCACTCAGCCTCCCATAGTGCTGGGATTTCAGGCATGAGCCATTATGTCTGACCTGATGCTTATATTTTTGATTGAGGAATAGAAACTTAGTGTTAGATGAATTAGTGACTGCAAGGCTTGACAAGACACAATGGCAATCTGAAGGCAGCATGAGCTGCCCACCACAAGCTCTTGTATAACACGTGCCCCTTAGAGAAAAATCCTAAAATTGCTACCAAGAAAACTCACAGATGTGCCCCTCACCCACAAAATATAATCATAAAAGTTTAATTGTAAATTGCAAGCCAATTTTATTCTTAACTTTATAAGACAAAAGAAAAAACAAAAACAAAAACAAAAAGAAAACAAAAAAACTTCTATCAGCCCAACCTGGGGCTGAGGATAGAATTAAGCCCTAATTGTTGAAGGCATCTATGGTCTAGAATGGTTCTCGTTTTCTACCATTTTACGGAGAGCCAAGACTCGAATTATTTTCCACATTTGGTGATGCAAATAACTTTGGTTAAGAAAGATACTCATTTCTTTGCCTTTTGAGATATGATCCTAATTTTCCAAATACAGCTGTTTTTTTCATATGTCACGCAATAAACAGTACTTTCACAAGGCACACAGCTGAAAAAGGACACAATCTTCTCAGTTTTAAACCTAAGAATTAGAAACTGTGAAAGTCCACAATTAACTCCATTTTTTAAGAGACTCTAGCAAAACTGGATAATAGCAATTTTCACAATTATCATACAATCCTTTTGGTGATTTGTCGATATCTTTTATTTCTGTTCTTCCAGAAGACCAGATCTTTAGAGCATCATCAGAGAAAAGGTAAAATTCACCAGCATGCTCATTTTTCAGAAAAACATATTTGTTTGAGACCATCTTACTTTAAAATTAAGTGTTTAACAAAAACACCCCCATTAAGATACAGTCATATCAGTGTGGGTTTTTTTGTCCATATAATTATTGTTTTGTAAATTGTTTTGTAAAAGTCCTGTCATTAAGCTTTAGTTCCATAGAAACTAATATTCTGAAACACCTACCTTTTAACAGCACTAGGAACCTCTTCAGCGTTCATAAATCTCATACTTGGAGCTGACCAAGAGGAAAGAGAGCCGTAGAGAGCGCCTGGGTTCAGCCATTCTGGCGATGGATAAAGGTCTTCTCAAGTCTCTGCTGGTGTGTGTGTTGGGCAGCAGAGCTGGCTTCCTGCCTCCAATTAACTGGTAAATAATATTACAGTCTGGGCTGTTCTGAGCCCAGCTAAGATGGTTTTAGAGTGCTGTTTCTCAGAGAGGATACAGAAAGCTAATCAGAATTGTCAGCATAATTCCTCTCTGCTCAGTGTCTGGAAAGGAGCCTTGTTTATTTCAAATTGCTGTGCTCAAGAAATTTTATTTTGCCATGGTTCACCAGAAACAAAGGTGAACCTACAACGAGTAGTAAGAACATCTCAAGACGTTGTTAACAGTGTTAAATAAAGTTCAGTTCTTCTAAATTAGACTAATTGAGTACCTACTACTGCATATAAAAAGCACCAGCTTGGAATCTGAAGACAGCAAGAGGAATAAGATAATGTCCATTTTGTAAGACAGGTGAAGGGATTGGTGCCATTAGGTAAGACACAACCTTCCTTTGGGCCTTAGCTGCCCCACCTGCGAAAGGTGAGGATTTGACCATTTGCTTTCTAAGGTTCTTTTCAGGTTAGAAAGCATTTTAAAAAGCAAACAAGGCTAGGCGCCGTGGCTCACGCTTATAAACCCAGCGCTTTGGGAGGCTGAGGCAGGCAGATCACCTGAGGTCAGGAGTTTGAGGTCAGCCTGGTCAACATGGTGAAACCCCATCTCTCCTAAAAATACAAAAATTAGCTGGATGTGGTGGTGCATGCCTGTAATCCCAGCTATGCCAGAGCCTGAGGCAGGAGAATCACGTGAACTTAGCAGGCAGAGGGTGCAGGGAGCTGAGGTTGTGCCACTGTACCCCAGCCTGGGCAACAAGAGCGGGATTCCATCTCAAAAAAAAAAAAAAAGTAAACAAATAACAGAATGTCCTTATTCCAGCCATCCCTAGAAAACAGAGTTAGCTTTACCTTAAATTCCATATTTTAAATGATAGTCATACACATAAAAGACAAGCGTCTACTGGTCATATTGTTGAAATGATTCTTTGTCGTTTCTATCAGAATTTTGCAGATTCTATTTTTTGCTGTCAACTTTTCGGACTCCACCAAGCAGGATAAGCCACTTTTTTTTTTTTTTTACTGTGAATATACTTTATCTAGTCATTTTTGTTCATAGTTGAAACTGGGAATTCAAAATTTATATCCTTGCCTGTGAGCTTCATATAGACACCAGAAAAAGTTTTAAGGTTGTGTTCCACATTGTTTGCTGTGCTTTGTCCAAATGAGCCTTTATGAGATGCTGCCATCCAGTTTCACGTGGATTTTCTTGTCCACAATTTCACTTGGGAAGACCAAGTCCTCGGGGATTGAGTCATGCGTGACTTTCAGGGTACGGCACCTGGGATGCTTTTGCTTATTTTTTGTACGGCTGTTCGGGTTGGCTTAGGCAGAATTCTCCTCTGAGCAATAAAGACAACATGCTTCCCCCTAAACTTTTTCTCCAATTCACGTACTAGCCAGACTTGGATTTTCTGGAAAGATTTCAGGTGAGCAATGGGAACAAAGATTATGATAGCTTTCCCACCACCATCATCTTCAGTTTCCTTGGCTGCTGTAATATTCAGCTCCCTGAACTGAGCCTTGAGGTCCAAGTTAATCTCCAGCTCCAGAAGAGCCTGGGAGATATCGGACTTTGAACTTGTCTGGCTTCTTGCTCTTGGGCTTCGTGATCCTGGCATTCGACTGAACATGGCCTTCTTCTTGCTGAGTGCCACCTTAGGAAGAGTAAAACCACATTTTAAAACCAATTTGTCAGGAATTCATAATCATTTTCTAGCTAAGATAGGATGAGACCCCTTTTCTTCCCTACACATTTGTAGACATCTAAAACCCTATCCCATGTGGGGATGATGGAGTGTACAGGGGCTAGCTTGGTTAATGTGGCAGAGTTAGCATGCTGGGAAGGTTTCTTACCCAGAGTTGCAGGTGACCGCAGTCAAGGCTGTGCACAGAACCAAGAGCAGATGATGGCAGATTGGCCAGAAAAGGGAGAGCCAATGGGCTACCAAAAGCATTATCAGGCTGGGTGCGGTGGCTCACACCTGTAATCCCAGCACTTTGGGAGGCCGAGGCAGTGGATCACCTGAGGTCAGTAATTCAAGACCAGCCTGGCCCGTTTCTACAAATAATACAAAAACTAGCCAGACGTGGTGGTACATGCCTGTAATCCCAGCTACTTGGGAGGCTGAGGCAGGACAGTTAATGGAACC
>NW_012104987.1:1029771-1056898 GCF_000951045.1 Mandrillus leucophaeus
AATGACTCTGGATCTCATGGGTGTTGCTCCTTTGCCCTGCTAGGACCTGAGAGAGCTGATGCCTTGAAGTCACTCCACAAAGGTGTTTTGCTCATGGTTGTCCTCCCTTGGGTGCGGGGCTAGCACTGGCCTCCAGGGAGGCAGTGCCCACAGGGCTCTGCTGGAGCAACTGGAGCCAGGGAGGAGCCACCCACGGGTCATTCTGGCCATTTTCTTGCCACCAACCAGACCTCACTTCCTGTTGTGAGCTTTCATCTCCACAGTGTGAGCTGGTCAGATGGAGGAAAGTTGGGACGAGGGCCTTGAGATCCTCTCATTTACTCATTCAGTAACTAGGTCCCAAGCACTTATCTTGTTCCAGGGCTAAGTATGGTCAGGGTCTCTGAGTGAATGAATGACATGACCCTTGTCCTCCAGGAGCTCACAATCTGGAGGGGAGGAGGGACAGACCATTAAAACAGAAGAAAAGTGCGAGCATAAAATTGAAATAAAGCACAGTGCTATGAAGGGGAGATGAAGATCACTTCAAGGGTGGGAGATGGGTCTGAAAAGACCTCACTGAGGTGACATTTATGCTGAGAAGGATAATTGGGACCACCCCTGCAAAAGACTGAGACCAGTATGCCATGGGAAGAATCAATGGCCAAAAAGTCCAGAAAAAAGTGAGTTTGGCCAGAGAGGAGGCAGAAAGAAGGCCAGTGTGGCTGGAGAGGGCTTGTGAGTAGAGGAGGGGAGGGAGGGTAAAGGCAGGGGTGGATGCTGGATGTCCTTGTGTTAGTGATCTACAGCTGTATGAAAGCATTACCCCAATCTTAGAGGCTTACAATGAACATGTAGATCTTCCTTTTTCGGGGCCCAGGAATCCAGCAGGACTTATCTGGGTGCTTCTGCCATGATATCTCTCAGAGACTGGGGCTGTGGTCTCAACTGACACTCAAGTGGGGCTGGATCCAATGCTAAGCTCACTCATATAGTTACTGGAAGGTTTCAGTTAGGACTGATGGCCTGAGCTCCCCTCTGTCCGTTGCCCTCTCTATATCCTAGGACACATGAACCTCTCCATAGGGCAGCTCATAACACAGCAACTGATTCCCCAGAGTCAGGGATCTGAGAGAGGGAGAGACAGAGAGAGGACAACACAGAGAAAGGAAAGGAGAACAGAGAAGGGAAACAGCAAGATACTAGTCACAGTCGTTTTATAACTGAATCTTGGAAGTGACATCTCATCCCTTCTGCCATACTCTATTGGTTAGAAGTGAGTCACTAAGTCAGTCCACACTCCAGGGGAGGACATGACACAAGGATGTGTCCACCAGCAAGTGGGGGAACATTTTGGAGCCATTGAGGTGGCTCCTATCACATAGGCTGAGATGTGGCCCTTGGGTCTGAATCTAAACACACATTTAACCATTGCAAGCTTTTATGAGGATGACAATATCAGAATTTATTAAATTTCAGCCCTCTAATAGTACACACAGGAAAATGAGGCCAGGAGGAATGGGACATTTCAGAGATCACATGGCAGGAACCCAGGCCTCTTTTTAGTTGTGTTCCAGGATAATTCCTACCATCCCTTCATGCATTTCATGTCTAATTTGTCCATTACCTACATGCGATACCAGCCCACAGGTTTCTTAAGTGTTATCTCACACATGCCTGATGACATCCCTAGGGAGTTGATGCCAGGATGATCTCCATTGTGCAGGAGAGGAGGCTTGGGGAGACACTGAGAGGCACAGTGGCTTTGCCCAGAGTCACATAAGTGGTAAGGAGGAGGAGCTGGGTCTGAACCTGCATCTGTCTATTCCAAGGTGGGACCCTGGCTGCACCCAGGCCTTCCACAGGGGCTGTAGGGAGGCAGGGTTGGTGAAATTCTGTACATCTATGGAGGGTCATGGGGTAGGGAGGTGTGTAGACAGTAGTCCACAGGGTCATTTGCAGTCTTCTAATCAGGGAGGAGACTCAGGTAAGGGAACCCCAGGATATACAGAAGGTGTGGACAGCATCCTGCTGAGAAATCTGGCTGGAACCTCAACAGCGATGTCCAGCCAGGTCTCAGGGGTCAGGCTGCTCCCCTCCCCACTTCAGAGTAAACATCAACATGACTGACATTCCACGTGCCTTCCAATGACAAAACCTTCCCTCTGCCTATCAGAGAAGCCCAGTCAATGTCCCACTTCCAGGACGTCTTCCTAGACTGCAGTCTACCACATAGTTGGGCTGAGTTTATCACTGCTGTGTCCCCTCTCCAGTTTCTGGCAGCTCTGCTCTGTATGGTCCAGCCCTATCCCTTCCCTACATGCTCACCTGCACCCATCTCCAGGCCTCCTCACCCTCAGACTCTGCCTCAGTGGGCTCTGGATGCTCCAGCTGGGCCAGGAGTAGGTGGACACAGTGCTGCAGGCCCCGGCCAAGCATGTTGAGCTGCAGATAGGCCCCAGCACCTTGACAGGGGGCAACTGTGGCGTCTGATAGAAATCACTGGAGCAATGATCCATCCAGGTACCCAGCATGGAGGAGATGGTGCAGGGGGAGGCAGGTGAGCAGAACACGTAGAGGCCCAGTCTCTCCTTCCACCCTGTCCTCCAAGGGATGCCCCTGGGAAAACCTCAAACTTAGCTCAAGCCTAAATTCCTGTGTGTAGCCTATAGATCTCCTCTTCCCACGGACACTTCTCTTACCCCACCCCCATGGTCTCTATCTGTGATGTCAGGGTGTGTGTGCGTGTGTGTGTGCGTGTGCGTGTGTGTGCATGTGTGTGTGCGTGTGTGCGTGTGCGTGTGCGCATGTGTGCGTGTGCGTGTGTGCATGTGTGTGCGTCCGTGTGTGCGTGTGTGCGTGTGTGTGTGCGTGTGTTTGTGCGTGTGCGTGTGTGTGCGCGTGTGTGCGTGTGCATGCGTGTGTGTGTGCATGTGTGTGCGCGTGTGTGTGTGTGGATGCTGAGAAGTAACAGTTTGCCACGGGGATGGTCAGGCAGGATGGTGATTCAAGGTCGGGACCGCCTTCCTGGGGAAGACACAGGTGGACCCTTTCCTGAGCAGCTGAGCCTATGTCAATGCTCACACATGGGGCCCACGTGGGGTGCAGACAGTGCAGAGGAGACCCCCTGCACAGCACACGCTCAAGACACCAGTGGTTCCTCCAATATCTGTTCCCACCTGTCCTGTCCCCTGCAGCCAGAAAGTGGTGTCAGCCTCACTTAACCATATGGAATTGCAGGGAGTGGATAGTCCCCTAAATGATAATGTAACAACTAGAAGTGAACATGGACGTGGGCCGGGAAAAAACTCCAGATCTTCAGAATCATACAGAGCACCGCACCCCTGCCTCTTGTGTAGAACGAATAAGTCCCAGGGAAAAAATTGTCTAGTTCAAGTTCACACACCGATTCAACGAAAAGCTAGTGTCTTGGTTAGGATCAGTTTTGCCTACACATAGCAGAAAACCCAGAATAACAGCGCCACAGAGAAGAGAGAGAAAGAGCTTTTCCTTTCTCCCATGAAGGAGCTCTGGAGGTGGTCTCCGTGCTGCCCCTGGGTGGCCCCCCAAGGCACTCAGCCAGCATGACATCTTTCTCCCCCACCATCTTCGTAGCTGGTTTCCATCCTGAAGCCTGTCTCAGGGCCCACGGAGACTGCTTTTCAGAGGAAAAGGAGGAGGAAAGAAGGACAAAGGGGCCGCACAGCTGTGTCAGTTCCACCTAAGCACCCTCCCCAAAGACCCTCTCAGTCCTTCTGCTCACAGCTAATCAGCTTGAACTTTGTCCGGTCCCTCTTAGCTGCAGGAGAAGTTAGGAATAATAGACATCTAGTTTGTCTGGCAAATTGTTTTCCTAATGAAACCGAGTCTCTGTTTTGAAGAAAAAGACAGGAACGAAAACCGCATGTAACGAACAGGGCTGTCTCCCTACCCTAAACTCCAAGCTGAAGGAGGCAGGAGGGACGGACTTCTCCTCGGGTGCACTGGGCATCCCTTCACCTACCGCAGCCTCTCTTTTCTTGGTGATTGTTCATTCTCAGAGAGGGGCCAAAAGCCGGGGTTCCAAACGGGGACATTGGAATGGGAAACCTGCTTTCAGTTCCTCAGCAGAATGATAAGAACCTCTGTGTCATCTTTCATCTGTCTGCGCATTGGAAGAAGGTCTGAGAAAATCCTCTTTTATATCCTAAATGGGTGGGCAGAGGGGAAGGATTGTGGAGACTTTTGGGCAAGTAGCACGTTCCTAAACCGGGTCACGATTGAATCTCTGTAAGTGAACGAAGTGGAATGCTTTGACCTCACCGTGTTGGCCCCCGGGACACCTTGACCTCTATTGTGAGTATTACGGCAAAAATAGTCCACCCAAAACAAAACTAATAATGGTGGTGAAAACTTCACATGGTAAAATGTATCACTGACAAAGAACTGATGAAAAAATAATTGTACAATATTATATATTGTACCTATATATATTAGGTACAAGTTTTATAAATTAAAAAGCATTTTGACATGTATTATTTGACCCCGGGCACATGAAAAAGTAGAAAGAATGATTCCTAAAAAAACTTAAAAAGAGAGAATATATAGTCAGTAAATTATGTGGGCAAATCACTTACATAAAACTTAATTGATCCTGATAACAATTTCAGTTTTCTAAACTATAAAAAATCAAATTTTAGTAAATTAAAAATAAAAGTGAATAAACGACATTGGTTTACTTAAATGATAATGTAACAATTAGAAGTGAACATGGACGTGGGCCGGGAAAAAACTCTGGATCTTCAGAATCATACAGAGCACCGCACCCCTGCCTCTTGTGTAGAACGAATAAGTCCCAGGGAAAAAATTGTCTAGTTCAAGTTCACACACCGATTCAACGAAAAGCTGGTGTCTTGGTTAGGATCAGTTTTGCCTACACATAGCAGAAAACCCAGAATAACAGCGCCACAGAGAAGAGAGAGAAAGAGCTTTTCCTTTCTCCCATGAAGGAGCTCTGGAGGTGGTCTCCGTGCTGCCCCTGGGTGGCCCCCCAAGGCACTCAGCCAGCATGACATCTTTCTCCCCCACCATCTTCGTAGCTGGTTTCCATCCTGAAGCCTGTCTCAGGGCCCACGGAGACTGCTTTTCAGAGGAAAAGGAGGAGGAAAGAAGGACAAAGGGGCCGCACAGCTGTGTCAGTTCCACCTAAGCACCCTCCCCAAAGACCCTCTCAGTCCTTCTGCTCACAGCTAATCAGCTTGAACTTTGTCCGGTCCCTCTTAGCTGCAGGAGAAGTTAGGAATAATAGACATCTAGTTTGTCTGGCAAATTGTTTTCCTAATGAAACCGAGTCTCTGTTTTGAAGAAAAAGACAGGAACGAAAACCGCATGTAACGAACAGGGCTGTCTCCCTACCCTAAACTCCAAGCTGAAGGAGGCAGGAGGGACGGACTTCTCCTCGGGTGCACTGGGCATCCCTTCACCTACCGCAGCCTCTCTTTTCTTGGTGATTGTTCATTCTCAGAGAGGGGCCAAAAGCCGGGGTTCCAAACGGGGACATTGGAATGGGAAACCTGCTTTCAGTTCCTCAGCAGAATGATAAGAACCTCTGTGTCATCTTTCATCTGTCTGCGCATTGGAAGAAGGTCTGAGAAAATCCTCTTTTATATCCTAAATGGGTGGGCAGAGGGGAAGGATTGTGGAGACTTTTGGGCAAGTAGCACGTTCCTAAACCGGGTCACGATTGAATCTCTGTAAGTGAACGAAGTGGAATGCTTTGACCTCACCGTGTTGGCCCCCGGGACACCTTGACCTCTATTGTGAGTATTACGGCAAAAATAGTCCACCCAAAACAAAACTAATAATGGTGGTGAAAACTTCACATGGTAAAATGTATCACTGACAAAGAACTGATGAAAAAATAATTGTACAATATTATATATTGTACCTATATATATTAGGTACAAGTTTTATAAATTAAAAAGCATTTTGACATGTATTATTTGACCCCGGGCACATGAAAAAGTAGAAAGAATGATTCCTAAAAAAACTTAAAAAGAGAGAATATATAGTCAGTAAATTATGTGGGCAAATCACTTACATAAAACTTAATTGATCCTGATAACAATTTCAGTTTTCTAAACTATAAAAAATCAAATTTTAGTAAATTAAAAATAAAAGTGAATAAACGACATTGGTTTACTTTCTATAGGTTAAAAAATCACTGAGTTAAAATATCTTACTGAAGTTTGCTCTCAACAAAATTTTAAATTGTTGATAATAATTTTTTTTTTTTTTTGAGACGGAGTTTCGCTCTTGTTGCTCAGGCTAGAGTGCAATGGCACGATCTTGGCTCACTGAAACCTCCACCTCCAGGATTCAAGCGATTCTCCTGCCCCAGCCTCCCGAGTAGCTAGGATTACAGGCATGTGCCACTAGGCCAGGCTAATTTTGTATTTTTAGCAGAGACAGGGTTTCACCATGTTGGTCAGGCTGGTCTTGAACTCATGGCCTCAGGTGATCCGCCCACCTCAGCCTCCCCAAGTGCTGGGATTACAGGCATGAGCCACACACCCGGCCTGTGTTGATAATAATTCTGATTTCAAAGGTTATTGAGCACAGAATAAAAATATTTTGAGAGATCGAAGTTCTCTGAGGTAAAGTGGCGGGGTCAGAATAGCAGGGTCAAATGGAAGGCAGCTCTTGCAAGGTCAAATGGATTTTTGTCATTTTAAATGTGACACAGATATAATAACTATGTAAGTTAATCCCACAATGAAATTTTTAAGCAGGTTTATCAGTGAGATTACGGTAATAGCCAAATAACCCTTCATATTCCGGGGATGTAACACTGTATTTCACTGCCCCCTGGCTTTATTGGTTGTGCACTCAGTTTGGGGAGGCAGTTCTCCCTGTGGTCACTCAGGAACCCTGAATTCTTTCACCTGGTGCCTTCACCATCCCTGGGACTTCAACCCCATCTGCATCCAGCAGAAGAAAGAGAAGAAGCATGAAGAAATACCCTTGGGGGGATTTTATGGGCCTAGACCGGCAGTGGCTCCCATGAGTCCCACTCCCCTTCCATTGACAAGAAGTGGTCACATGACTACACAGCACAAGGGAGTCTGGGAAATGTGGTACAGCTGTTTGTGCAGAGGAGGGGAGAATGGATTTTGCTGGACAACTAGAGTTCTCTGCAACAGTGAGTAACTCATTTAGATTAATTGTGTTTCTTGTTTTATTTTGTTTTAAGACAAGGTCTTGCTCTATTAACCAGGCTGAAGTGTAGAGATGTAATCATGGCTAACTGCAGCTTGAACTTCCCGGGATTAAGTTATCTTCCCACCTTAGCCTCCTGAGTAGCTGGGACCACAGGCATGTGCCACCACACCCAGATACTTTCTTAACTTTTTGTAGAGATAGGATTTCACCGTGTTGCCCAGGCTGGGCCCCAGCTCCTGGGCTCAAGCAATCCCTCCGCCAATCTGACCTCCCCGAATTCTGGGATTACAAACATGAGCCCCCATGCCTGACCAACTGTGATTCTCAAATCTTTGTTGAGTGTCTACTGTATGCTAGGTCCTGAGCTAGGAGCTGAACAGAGGGCTGCACCATAGCCTGAAAGAAGCTCCCAGTCTACAGAAGGAGATCGGACATGGTATGAAGTGCCTGCTATCCTAAGAAGGATAAAGTGAAAGTGCTAGAAGGCTGGTGAATTATTCCAGCATAGGAAACTGCCTGAAGATGACAGCAACTGAGCTCCACTTTTGCGGAGAAATCAGATTTGGCTGGTAGAGGGAGACAGCACGGGGAGCTACAGAAGCATGAAATTTTTTTTTTTTTCTTTTGTGAGACGGAGTTTTGCTCTTGTTGCCCAGGCTGGAGTGCAATGGTTCCATCTCGGCTCACTGCAACCTCCACCTCCCGGGTTCAAGTGATTCTCCTGCCTCAGCCTCCTGAGTAGCTGGGATTACAGGCATGTGCCACCACGCCCAGCTAATTTTGCATTTTTAGTAGAGACAGGGTTTCTTCATGTTGCTCAGGCTGGTCTCGAACTCCCTACCTCAGGTGATCCGCCCGCCTTGGCCTCCCAAAGTGCTGGGATTACAGGCGTGAGCCACCGTGCCTGGCCCAGAAGCATGCAATTTATGTACAAGTTATAGTAAGGTACGCTAGACAGCAATTAAAATCAGATTTTCAAAAACATTAAATGGCACGAATAAGTGTTCATATTAAGTGAAAAAGTAACTGTGAATACAGGATCTCCCACTGTTTATGAAAAAAATCTATATATATAAATTAGATGAAAATATACAACTGTTTTGAGTGATAGTTTTCATTTCTCTGAGATGTTTTATTGTTTATAATATCAGCCTGGCACGGTGGCTCACGCCTATAATCCTGGCTACTCGGGAGGCTGAAGCAGGAGAATGGCTTGAACCCAGGCGGCAGAAGTTACAGTGAGTCGAGATCGTGCCGCCACACTCCAGCCTGGGCAGCAGAGTGAGGCTTCGTCTCAAAATAAATAAATAAATAAATAAATAAATAAATAAATAAATAAAATCAGAAGGATTCCATCAATATACTTTGATTTAGTTTTCTATTATCTTTAAAGCAGACATACATAGCTGTGATGTAAACCAGTTACTCTCAACACTGCCCCACCCCTCATCCTGCTAAGGTGGTGAGACTGCAAACTTGTCTCCATTTTCTGCTCTAGAATCCAAAGCCTCATTCAGCTGCTCAATAAAAATACTCCCTGAAATGGTGTACTGGGGAGAGACCTATTTTTTCATAACGTGCAATGACAAAACAAAGACTTCCACTAGGAGGCACCCCCAAAGCATTGACTCTGACACAATTTGTTTTGGATCTAATCAGAATTCTTAGAAGACACCTCACTTTTAATGTGATCTTTTGGAGACAAAGTTACGGAGCCCTGCAGCACTCATGCCATTTTCTCATATGGCCACCAGAGGGCAGTGTGTGACTGCTTTTGACGAGGATACTGCCCGTTTCAGTAGTTGTTCTAGCCGGCCTTCTTCAGAATGTGTTCATGACCTTAGGGAATTTCTTTTTCTTTTTTGTTTTTTGACACAGGGTCTCGCTCTGTCACTCAGGCTGGAGTGTATGGCATGATCGTAGCCTACTGTAACCTCAAACTCCTGGCCTCGAGCAATCCCCACCCCCGCACGGCCCTTTGCCTCCCTAGTAACTAGGACTGCAGGTGCGCACCACTACACCTAGCTAGCTTTTTTTTTTTTTTTTTTTTTGAGACAGAGTTTCGCTCTTTTTGCCCAGGCTGGAGTGCAATGGCGCGATCTCGGCTCACCGCAACATCTGCCTCCTGGGTTCAAGCGATTCTCCTGCCTCAGCCTTCCGAGTAGCTGGGATTACAGGCATGCCACCACGCCTGGCTAATTTTGTATTTTTAGTAGAGATGGGGTTTCTCCATGTTGGTCAGGCTGGTCTTGAACTCCCGACCTCAGGTGATCCACCTGCCTCAGCCTCCCAAAGTGCTGGGATTACAGGCGTGAGCCATCGTGCCCAGCCTCTAGCTAGCTTTTAAATTTTTTGGAGAGACAGAGTCTTGCTATGTTGCTCAGGCTGGTCTTGAACTCCTGGCCTCAAGTGATTCTCCAGCCTTAGCCTCCCAAAGCACTAGGATCACATACAGGTGTGAGCCACTGCATCTGAGAATGTCTTCAATAAACATTTATTTTTTTATATCTCTATTATCATTTGGAAGCTAATGAAAATTCCCCATAAGGAACAAATATAAGATAATCCTCTGACTGGAAATGTATCTTGAAACACAGGCAGCCAGGGACAATTGTGTCTAACCCCAGGATCTGAGTCCAGATCTGCCGCTCCCTTCTCCATCCATCCATTCTAAAAACCTCTGTCTCTACAAAATATATTTTGACAATTGGATGTAATGTACTAGAGATGCTTTCCAATCACAGCACCCCCTTCTTTGTGATATGAATCTTTTGGTAACAAGGGGTCTTCCTCATACGGGGGTAGAATATGAAATAAATGAAGACCAAATAAAGGAAATTGGCAGGAGGTCTCAGTGGAAGTCTGTCCAGAGGGGAAATCTCATGTTAGCATAGCAAAAATCCATTATACTTCCAACACAGTGAGTTCCCATTTTCCCTCTAAGAGTTTGCTAAAATCCTTTATATTCTACAAACATCGCTTTATAACTAAAGTAGTTATAATAATTTTAAGAAAGAGTTAAAATTACTATTTTAATCACCAGATGCTCCAGCTTCGACAGTTCATCCCTCAGTATTCTATCATAATCATTGGTCAGCCTCTCAAGATAGTAATTTGAGAGGAGTGATTCTACATCTTGGTTCCAACCGTACTGGAGGTTCTTAGCCCAGTACCTGGCCAAACAGAGGTGCCTTACAATACCCAGGGAATGAACTTGAGACACAAGATCTGACAGGTTGGAGAAGTGCGTTTGACACTGGGACTCGTCTAGAAGAGCTCGGATATGAGGTCACCGTAAACAAGCTACTTGATAACCTGACAGGCTCTTTAAACCTGATGGTCCTTCCACAGCAGCCCCCAGCTTGGACCTACCTGGCCCCAGGTATTTCCTAGAATCACCCCCTGCTTTGACTTCTCTTGCTCACTGTGGCCTCCCTTGTGTCCTGGTGGGTGGTTCTTCACTCTATGTCTCTGAGGACATCTCTGACACCCTTGGGTAGCCTAATGAATCTCGCTTTTCTGGCCGACCTGCCATCACCTGCCGCTGGTTCTACACTCGACTTTGATTGCTGTATCATCCACACTCCAGTTAGAAGACAATCCCAGCATGCTGAGCCCAGGAGCCCACACTAACCAAAGTAACCCCCAACCCCATCTCTTCCAACATCCCCATTAGAGATTGGAGATTCAAATGTCTACAAATATGTTGGGAAGAAAAGGGACCTCACGCCATCTTGCCTGGAAAATGATTCCCTGTTTCAGATAAGTTGCTACACAATTGTGTGATTTATTTGTTGTCCTCCATGGAATAAGAGAACTTGGCATAAACAAATATATTTTCAATGTCCTAATACAAATAACAAAGAATATCTTAACAATGTGAATATTTCTTTTCCTTATTTTGTTTATAATGTTATTAAAAAATGGAACTTAAAGAAAAGCTATGTCTGCTTTCTAGGGATGGCTAGAACGGCAACGTTCTGTTACTTGTTTGTTTGCTTTTACAAATACTTTTTAGTTCAGTAGGAACCGTAGAATTCGATGGGTCACATCCTTGCATTTTGCAGGTGAGGCAGCTAAGGCCCAGAGAAGGTGTGTCTTCCCCAATGCTCATGGTCACCAATCCCTTCACCTACCTGGAGAAAATAAACAGGATCTTATTACACCTAGCATCTCCAGATTCTAGGCCAGTGCCTTTAAATAGTAGGCATCCAGTAAATCAAATTAATTGGATTATAACTTAACTTGGAGGTCTTGCCTTCCCTGTCCTGTCTGCCCCTGAGTGCCTGGTGCTGGCTTTGACCCTAACTAGATATTAAACAGGAGGAGTGGTATAGGGTAGAGTTCGGAACAACGCATTTTCCTTTAGTGTATGAAAATTCTATGATTTCCAAATGTATAAAAAACTTTGATTTAAACTACTTCTCTCCCTGTGATCAAAGCTATATATATGTAGCTTTGTTATGTGTGTGTGTGTGATATATATGGCTTTGTTTTATTTACGTATCTTCTCAGCCCATTTGGGTAAGGGATGGGGAAGAGCTATTTGTGATGAGAAAATAGTAACGCTATTGAATTAATTCTGTGACTTGTGTTTTTCACAGTTTTATACGTCTGGAATTGACAATGTCTGAAAAACACTGGTGTCTCCATGGACTTGTGGTGCAGCTACCATTGCCTGTGAATATGTGACTTTGGTTGTTATTACTGGACACCTGCCTGGATTATGGCAACCACTTGATGTCTGAGTCAACAAAGTATGGACACAATTAAAGAAGTCAATGTTCTGGTTGTCTGAAAGCATCTTTGACACCTGATAAAATCAAGACAGGCCCAGCAGTAAAACTTGCAGACTTAGTATAATTCAAGAAGAAAATTCCAGCAACTAAACTGTGGCATGCTTTTAAGAGCTGCTGCATCCCCAAGGTTCTGCAGAGCATCCAGTATTTAGAAAACCCAAATGAACACCACTGACTGTGAAAAGATGGACACTGAATACCAAAAAGATTTGAAAATACCTAAGCATTTTATTTCGCTTATATTTTCTCTTTTACACATGCATAAAAGGAACATATATTTTAAAATCCATGTGTAAAGATTCCATAAGCTCTGTGTATACACTAAATGTGTAATGATTTTGATGACTAAAAAGCATTAGGTTTTGTAAACCTAAAACTGTTATAATATAGTTTTTTTTTTTTTTAAAGAAGCATTGGGTAATAGTACAATTGAATAAATGTTTCTTTTTTAGTAGTACATAAAGTAATGTTTTTACAGTTGAGGATGACTGAGATGCAATGAAATATGGGTATTTCATGCTTGACTCTGAGTCATTTTGCTACTATAATTAATAGACAATAAGTTCCCCAAACAAGTGACAGCAAATTTTTTTTTTTTTTTTTTTTTTGACGGAATCTCACTCTGTCGACCAGGCTGGAATGCAGTGGGAGGATCTCAGCTCACTGCAACCTCCGCCTCCTGGGTTCAAGTGATTCTCCTGCCTCAGTCTCCTGAGTAGCTGAGACTGCAAGTGTGCACCACCACGCCCGGCTAATTTTTGTATTTTTAGTAGAGACAGAGTTTCAGCATGTTGGCCAGGCTGATCTCAAACTGCTGACCTCAGGTGATCCACCTGCCTCGGCCTCCCAAAGTGCTGGGATTACAGGTGTGAGTTACCACACCCGGCCTGATAACAACTTTTAAAGTTTAACTTTATGTTAATGGTTTTAGGAAAAAAAAATCTGACTCCTTGCTTATTTTTGCACCAAATGAAAAAAGTCATAATAAAAGTAAAACTACGAGGTTATAAACTGTTCTGTGACCCAATAATAAGTGAGTATGTGTCTGTGTTAACGACTTTCCATACTCGGAAGTCACATTGCATATTTGTTTACCGTAAAGAAGGTAGATCTCGGCCAGGCACAGTGGCTCACACCCGTAATCCCAGCACTTTGGGAGACCGACATGGGTGGATCACCTGAGGTCGGGAGTTCAAGGCCTGCCTGACAAGCATGGTGAAACCCCGTCTCTATTAAAAATATGAAAATTAGCTGGGCATGGCGGTGCATGCCTGTAGTCCCAGCTACTCAGGAGGCTGAGGCAGGAGAATCGTTTGAACCTGGGCGGCGGAGGTTGCGGTGAGCCAGGATCCCCCCATTGCACTCCAACCTGGGCAACAAGAGCAAAACTCCATCTCAAAAGAAAAAAAAAAAAAAAACAAAGAAGAAGGCAGAAGATCACATGTGTCCTTAGGCTGAATTTTGAAAATTTACCTAGTTTAGTGAGATAAAAGGTATTTTGACATGATTCACTTGCCTTTTAGCATACTTCGGATGTAAATGAAGAGGAGCTTTGATAATTCCAGTTTTCTAAATATAAAATGTGTTCTCCATAGATATGACTTTACTAAGACGAGGGTATTCCTGTTCGTCTGCATAGGCGTGATCTGCAATTTATAATGGCATCTACATTCATAATATTAATATAATTTTTCATCAAGATCAGAAGAGTGTGACTTTTGTGATAATGTAAAATGGTAAAAAGCTGCACGTCTGAAGTTGTCCTTGGGGATCTCTTTTGCGGTGCATCAGAGTATCTGGTTTGCTGCTGTGTATTTCACCATTACTCAGCGTGTGGGTGACTGCTGGCTGCTCTGCTCATTAGGGAGGCTTGCTTTTCAAATAGCCTTTGGAAAACTGACAAGTGATGACATATGCTTATATTTATCTTTAGATCCACAATTTAGTGATTGTAATTTGTAAAAACCCCTTTTCATGGTCATCTATTCAGCAAATATTTATTGTGTATTCACTGCAAGTCATGCAGTACGTTACAATTACCTTACAAACAACATGGCTAACTAAATCAATATTTATGTTAGAATTAAAGGTATCAAGCCTTAGAAAAAGCTAATTTAGTTATCATAAGAGAAGCTGTGACCAATATGTTTGACATCTATACATACAGATAAAACATTATTGCTCGCACAAGGGTGATGTGATAAGTGGTCAAATTCCCATTATCAAAATTCTTATCCAATAGTTTCCTAGGCTGCTTAAAATGTTCCCCTTTAGTCTTATTTTATTTTTAGTTTTTGGTAATTTTTGGCAAGGTTTTTTAACCAGCAGTTTATGGAAATCTATGTTCCACAATCCTAGAGAATTCATCACTAGATCTGCAATATGAGAAATATTAAAGGGAATTTTTCAAAGTGGAAGATTTTTAAAAAATTAATAGTTGAGGGTGCAGAAATGTAGGAAGGAATGAAGAGGAGCACAAAATTTTATATATACTACCTATACATATACACTCTGAATTAACATCTACTTTTAAAAAATAACAATTATAATAATAACTAGTCAGGTGGAAACGTGTAGAAGTAAAACATGGAAATAATTGTGAAAAGGGCAGTAGTATGATAAACGGATTCAATGAGTGAAGATTCCGGATCGCTTCTCCAAGCTACACTATAAGTGGGTCTTTTGTTTAAGCGACAGTATTAAGTCAAAGATAAACGCTGAATCTGTAGGGCAACCACCAATCAAATTAAAATAATTACGTATATTTATGTACACATTATGGAAATAAATGAATAAATGTTTATTCATACACATAACTAAAAGGGTGAAGTGGAATTCTAAAAAAGAAAAAAAACCCAAAAACCAAAAGAGAGGAAGCAAATCTCAAGTGTCCTGTCATTACCAAACAATAATTATATGATTATTAGAGAGATTTGACGTATTGAAAAGGGTAACAGAGGAGAAAATGGACTGATTTAAACTTATCTCGAAAACAGGCGCGCTCACAGCGGAGCGCTGACATCAGCCTCCTGCGGCCCAGGCGGCTGCGCCCCGCGAATCCCCGGCCGGAGCAGCTGCCGGGCGCCGTGCGGGTGGCGGAGCGGCCGCCCCGCGGTGGAGGAGCGTGTCCAGCGCAGCCCGGATTCGGAGCAAGGCCGCAGCCTGGCGGTCCTTGCCCGCGGCGACCGTGACATCTGCGTGGACTCACCCTTTAACACCCGCGACGTCCCGGGGACCAGCCCGGGTCGGCGGTGGCCGCGGGGCTGTGAGGGCGGCGACGAGGTCCCGCAGGTGGGCGAGTCGCAGGGCCGCCAGGGGGCGGTGTGTCGGTCCGTCTGTCCCGCGCAGGGCCGCCCCCAGCCGGTTCCCTGTTCCCTTCCCAGCCCGGCACCCTCCGGACCCCTGGTCCCGGAGCCAAGCGCCCTTTTCCTTCTCCCGTCCCCATCCGGTCCCCCGACGGGGCGCGTGGAATTGCCTGGGTTGTATTTTCTTATTCAAGAAAGGCAAATGCAACTTTTTAACCTTTACTATGTTTATATAAAAATTAATAAATTTTTAAATTATGTTTAAGGTAGGGAGAGTAATATAATGAAATGAACCTGATGAACCCACCATTTTCCTTCAGGCATCAACAACATTTTACCAATCTTGTTTCATCTCTCTCCTCAAATGTATTGTTTGTTTTATTTTTCCCAGAATATTTTAAAGCAAAACCAAGCCATTATGCCATTCTTCCCCCACATTTTCTTGTAGTATTCTCTAACTGATAATTACCTAAGCTAGGCAGGACTATAGATGCTATTTTTAATTTATGTAAAATTTTTATTAAAATAGTGAGTCATATGCTCAGAAGTTATGCAACTGAATGTAAAATGTGTCATATATTTATATATCATAATTTTTATAATTTTGGCTACACATTTTTATCAAACGTATTATTTATATTTTGAACTCATTCTGTAATCCTATTTCTACCTATGTTTCCAAATCTTACAAATGGGGACATTTTCTCTTTTATTGAGCTCTAATCTCTTTTTCCGGTCAAGAGCATTAGTGTATTGGTTTAAGCTTCAAGATTTCAAGTCATATCGCCTCAAGTAAATCCTTCCTCTGCAGCCGTTTGAAATTTGTCAGGTAATAGCACTTTCCAGAACAAAACCAGACACAAAAGAAAACACATTCTATGATCCTATTTATTTGAAGTCCAATAACAGGCAAAAGCCATTAGATGTTCTGGGGATTAAGAGAGTGATGGTTTTTATGTCAACTTGATTAGGCTGTAGTCTCAGGTGATCATTCAAACACTGTGTTGCTATGAAGGTATTCTGTAGATGTGATTGACATCTACAGTTAACTTGAAATAAATGAGGTTATCCTCTATAATCTGGTTGGGCCATTCCAATCAGTTGAAAGGCTTTAAAAAGAACTGAAGTTTCCCTGAGGGAGAAGAAATCTCGTCTCTGGATTGTCAGCTCCTACCCCAGAGTTCCAGCCTGACCTCCTGACGCCTGCCCTGTGGATTTCAGACTTGCCCAGGAACCCTCACAACTCCTTGCTGTATATGTATGTTGCTAGTTCTGTGTCCCAAGAGGAGCTTGACTGATACAGGTGAGAAAGTGAAGAGGCCCAAGGGAAATTTCTTGAGTGACAGAAGGGTTCTATAACTTCTTCCAGAAGTGGCTACAAAGATTATAGAACAGGCTGGGTGCTGTTACAGGCTCATGCCCGTAATCCCGGCACTTTAAGACGCCAAGGCAGGAGGGTCGCTTGAGCCCATTAATTGGAGACCAGCCTAGGTAACATGGTGAAACTCTGTTCTACAAAAAATACAAAAATTAGCCAGGCATGGCGGCAGGCACCTGTAGACCCACCTACTTGGGAGGTGGGGTGATCATTTGAGCCCAGTAGTTTGAGGCTGCAATGAACCGTGAACCATGATTGCACCACCGCAATCCAGCTGGGACAACAGAGCAAGACCCTACCTCAAAAAAAAAGGAACGGTTGTAAAACAATTTCAGGATTTAGTTTCATCATCTGTATTAGAACAAAAAACCTCCCTACCACTAATCATACTCAAAAATTAATTTGATATGAACCATAGGCCCAAATATGAAAGTTACATTATAAAGTTTTGAGGAGGAGAATTTGGAGAATATCTTTGTTTACAATAAAGAAAACTGGACACATGATTCAAATAGACCTTCCACAAAGGGAAGTATACAGGTAGCCATTCCACAGGGACACAGTACTCAACATAATTAATCACGAGGGAAACAAATGGAAACCACAACAAAGTGCCAACACGCAATACTGAACAGGGCTAAAATTAAAAATACGAACACTACCAAGTGTCAGTGGGGATGCAAAGCAAGACCGCTCATGTTGCTAGTGAGAGGATAAAATGGTATAATCACTTTGGCAGTTTCTTATAAAAGTAAACACGTTCCTGACCTATAGTTCAGCAATTCCAGCTCTCAGTGTTTACCCAGGAGAAATAAAACACATGTCTGCAAAGAGACCTTTACCGGAATGTTCATCACCATTTTATTCACAGCGGCTCCAAACTGGTAACAGCACACACATCCATCAACACGAACATGCAGTATATTTGTCCAATAGAATACTCCTCAGCAATGAAAGACAAACCATGGAGAAAGCAACAGAATTGATGAATCTGAAAAATATCTTGTTCTGCAGAAGAAGTCAGACGCTAAAGCTGAAGTGTGATTTCCCCTCCCACCATTGGATTGTCTTTGTCTTTGTCAGGAAATAGTTCATGGATAAGTGTGGATCTACTGCAGGATTCTGTTCTGTTGCTTTGATCTCTGTGTCTGTTCTTATGTCAGTACCACGCTGTCTTGATTCTGTAGTTTTCCAGTAAGTCTTGAAAGTAATGTGATCCTCTAACCATGTTCATCTAAAGGTTATTTTGACTGTTCTGTTTCTTTCAGTGATACATTTTTAATTACTCTAAGTGTTGTCACGTTTTACTTGGATTCTAAACTTAGCTACTGAAGTTGTAATTCATATTTATAATAAGTAACTTATATACCTTTAGTTTCTAGCACGGTAGTAGGCATAAATTAAATGTTGATTTCTATATCTTTTTTTTCTACTCTGCCCTTCCGCAAAATCTTAGACTTGCATAGGAAAAAACCAGCCTTTCCTTTTGTGGGTTACATTGAGTTATAATTTAACTTCGAGAAAAGAAGGGAACTAAAATGAGCAGTAGAGAGAATTTCACTATAAATGTTCAGTTTCCCAGTAGTCATTTTAAAAATTTTTATGACTATAGGGATTCCATAATTCATATCAACAATTTCTTATTTGGCCAACTTTGTAACCAAATTTTCAACAAATGTTCACGTACCTTTGCCTTCTCAAACAAGCTAGCTAACTCCAAATGCCATGGGGGAATTAAAGTCCTAGACCTGGCTGAGCACCCAGGCCACCTGGAGATTGTTTTACCATCTGTCAGGCTTCACTTCGGACCTCTGTATCCTCTGTATCTGTTTTTTTTTTTTTTTTTTTTTTTTTTTTTTTTTTTTTTTTTTGGAAACAGAGTTTTGCTCTTGTAGCCCAGGCTGGTGTGCAGTGGCACAAATCTTGGCTCACTGCAACCTCTGCCTCCCAGATTCAAGTGATTCTTCTGCCTCAGCCTCCTGAGTAGCTGGGATTACAGGCACCACCACTCCCCCTGGCTAATTTTTTGTATTTTAGTAGAGAAGGGGTTTTGCCACATTGGGCAGGTTGGTCTCAAACTCCTGACCTCAGGTGATCCGCCCGCCTCGGCCTCCCAAAGTTCTGGGATTACAGGCATGAGCCACCATGCCCGGCCCTATATCTCTATTTTTTAAGGACCTTAGTAATCCAGGTACATTCAGACTTTGAGGAACCAGAGCCTGGAATTGCCTGGCCTTAAAGACTCAGCTCATGGGACATTGAGGAGAAGCTGGCAATGCCCAGTAGAGCCGACCAACAAGTCCCACAAAGGAAAGAAAGACTCTGAAGATCCTTACTCCTGAATGGTGTCCCACCCATCCTTAAGTCAGCTTTGAAACTAGGGATGCAATACGCCGAATTGACCTTACCCGAGAGCGGCTTCCTGAAGCTGGCATAAGTATCAGACAAAGGGCTGCTTTCCTGCCCTGCCACTGTCCCCTGGCTCCCCAAGAGCTCCTCAGTCACTCTTTCCATCTGCAGAGGCCCCAGGAGGCAATCAGCACAACAGCCTTGCCCCGTCCTTCAATCCTCCTTGGATTTGCTCCTGTTATTCCTTCTCACTGAAATCCCTGCCTCCCCACTCCATCACCACCTGTCAGATTATTTCCATGAATACCGGATTTAAATGGCATTTCCTCCCTAAGCCATTGTGACCATCTAGGTCTGGATTTTCCAGTCACGTTCGGACTCCATGCATTTGGTTCCACTGTCATGCTTTGAGGAAAGCTCATGTGTGCTGAAGTTTTGGTTTTCACTCTGTTTGCTGCACTCAGCGTCTTCACTTGGAGTTCATAGTTCCCTCCTCCATGCCCTCTGGCACTTTGGCTATGTCTCCGTGTTGATGATAATTCCTGGCCTCTTCTCTTTAAGAAGCATCTGGGATGGCCCTCCGGCTCTGAAGCTGTCTTGAGGACAGGTATTGATTTTTATTCCCTGTACGTTCTCCTGGCATTCACCCCAGAGAAGAGGAGTGTGATATTATTCCACAAATAACTTCAACCTCCAAAACTACTAATGCCCTCACTGTTTCACTTTACAGTTAGCCACGTGGAGAAATCTAAGTAGGAATTGTTTTTATAGCGGTACGCTCTAATGTTAGTACTGGCTGTGGGTTGAATTGCATCCCCACCATTCATCTGTTGAAGTCCTAAGCCCCAGTACTTCAGAATGTGACCTTATTTGGAGACAGGGTTGATGCAGATGCAGATGTAATGAGTTAGGTTAGGACGTGATCCTAATGGGATAGAGAGAGCAGGGTGGGCTCTTAATCTAATGTAACTTGTGTCTTTACAAAAGGAGAAATTTGGACACTGAGACACAAAAAGGGAGAACTCCGTGTGGACGGGAAGGCAGAGATTCAAATGATGCAGCTACAAGCCATGGAATGCCAGAGATTGCCAGGAAACCCCCAGATGCTGGGAAAGAGGCATGGAGCGGTGTCTCCCTCACAGCCCCCAGAAGGAACCAACACTGCAGACAGCTTGATCTCAGCCTTCTGTCCTCCAGACTGGGAGACAATAAATTTCTGGTTTTCAAGCCATCCAGTTTGTGGTATTTTGTTCTGGAAGCCCCAACAAACTAACAATGGACTTGACCAATGGACACCCTTGCACCTTCCCTATCTATAGCTGTAGACCTTTAGTGTTATAATCTGGAATCTCTAAGAACAATTTGTGTATTCTTTAGCTTGTCCTTCTTAGGGAGATAAGCAAATTCACAACTTAGTTCTTTCTTTTTTTTTCTTTCTTTGATTTTTTTTTAACCAATATGGTTAATCAACTATAGATTGTTCTTCTTTTACGTCTTATCAAAGTTTTTGTGCCTGATAAACATTTACTTATCCTTCAAGACCAAGTATTTGAAATAAAATTCAGTGTGGCTACACATATCAGAGGCTTTAAAATAAGAATTATTTACACACAGAAGAGTTTGTTTCTCTCTCATATGTAAGTCTCAATGTAAGTAATCCATGAAATCCTTGTAACCCACGTTCTTTCTCCCCTACCGGTCTATCATCACTAGGACACTCATTCTCATGATTCAGTGTGGCAACCAGTGCTCCAGCCATCACATCTGCATTTCAAAGAGCATAATGTAGAAAATAACCAAGAAGAAAAGGGCACATTATATGAAGCAGCTATCTTTTTTTTCCTTTCTTTTTTTTTTTTTTTTTGAGACGGAGTCTCCCTCTGTTGCCCAGGCTGGAGTGCAGTGGCACGATCTCCGCTCACTGCAACCTCTGCCTCCCAGGTTCAAGCGATTCTCTTGCCACAGCCTCCCGAGTAGCTGGGACTACAGGCATGTGCCAAGTAATTTTTTTGTATTCTTAGTAGACACAGGGTTTCACCACATTAGCCAGGATGGTCTCCATCTCTTGACCTCGTGATCTGCCCATCTCAGCTCCCAAAGTGCTGGGATTACAGGCATGAGCCATGGCACCCAACTGAACCATCTATCTTTTAAGGAAGAATCCGAGTAGCTACCACATGATGCTTCTGCTCATATCCTAGAATTAGCCACTTAGCTAGAATTTTATCACACGATCATACGCGTGACACACAATGAAGGCTGGGAAAGGTCATGCCGTGTTTGTTCTGAGCCATTATCCTCCCAGATAAAATAAAACATTTTATTACTGTGGAAGAAGACAGTGGTGAGTGAGAGAAAACAACTTAGCCACATCTAGTTAAGATTTACTCTTGGGAAATAATTTATTTTATAAATTATTGATATTAGTGATATTCTATATTACCCAGCCCAACATCTGTATTAGTTACTTGAATGCTAGTTACTAAAACCAGGAGATCCACAAATTTCAGTGTCCTAATGTGATAGATATTTACTGTTGATTCACATGATAATCCAAGTGTAGATTTCTTGTTGACAGGCAGCTTTCTTCCTCAATGCAATTCAGAGACAAAAGTTTCTTCCATTTCAGCCAACAGGCAGGGGAAGAGGGCATGAACAGGCCACATTTCAAAGTCACAACCTAGAAGCGAACATATCACTTCCACTCACATCTCATTGGCTAGAACTCAGTCATCTGGCCACACCCAATGCAAGACGTCCAGGAAGAAGAGGAAAATAATTTATCTAAACAAGGAGCTATGCCTGACACAATATTTATCTCTCTTGGAGGAAATGGTAGCATATATGGGTCACCTGCTCAAATAGCAATGTTGCTTGGGCCTTAACCCAGAAAGCAGCACCTTCACCTCTCTATGAGAACTGGAAGTATGCTGAAATCAAAGATAGTAATGGGAAATTGGATGCTTGAAGAAAAATGTTAAAATTTATCTAAAAATGAACCACTTGCAATCATAAAAATAAATTTTCCTGCTAAGATGGGAGAGGGAGAGAATATTGACATTCTTTGATGCTTTCTTTGAGTATGAAAAATTCGCTAGTCATTGATATAATGAGTTGTTTTTATTTTTTCCTTTTAAGAGATTTGTCCATTTTATTTAAACGTCAAAATTTATTGACATAAAATTATATAGAAGAGCAGTAGAGACTGGGGTAACTAGGATTTATGTTCAGAAGTGGGTGCACACCTTCTGCCAGGCCAGTAATGTAGGGAATTAAGACTATCTAGTCAGTAGTTGGGCTGGATTCAAATTCCTCCAGGGCGGGCTCTTTACTGTGACCTCCTGCTTAGCGTGGAGCCTGTGGTGCTGGCAGGTTTTCCTGTGTCAATTCTTCATGCTTAGCAGCTGGCATCATGGAAGGGGTCTTGTGCCATGCTCAGGGCCCTCCCGCAGCAGCTGTGTAACTGATGGATTATTTCTGTTGAGATATCCTACAAACAGTCACACTCCCGTTGTCTTCTCCATCTGATTACATTTGTGGAAATCTACTGTTCATCTCCATGACTCATCTGGCTTCTAATGTAGCCAAAGAAGCAAGGAAAATGAGCAACAGTGGGAATTCCTAACCTGCCTGTCTTGAGGGTTTGATGACACTGCTCACCTCTCCTATCTCCTCCATGGATGACGTGTTGCCTTTGGTTTACTCTCAAGGACAGGGTAATTCCAGGAAACTCTACTTGGGCCTTTCTTCCCTAGTAACGAAAATTCCTGGGTTCAGGAAACCAGTGTGGGGATTCCGCTAGTGGCTAAAAAATTCCTATCCCACTAGTTGATAAATACATCCATTCTGGAATGGGGAGTAACCACAGGAGGACGCCATGGTCTCACTGAACAATCTTAACCTTGGGCCAAGGCAGCTTCTCTCCCCAGAACTCCAAAGCCCCTGCTTCAACTGATGGGCCACACAGCATTTCTGATGTTGGGGACTCAAAATCTACTCTGAACACGTAGACAAAATTCTCTAGAAACCCCATGTAGATATTTACCTTCTTCCAGAGTGTGGTCACAGCAGTAATTACCTTTGACTTTGGGGACATTTGGGGAAGCTGAGGGAAAAGATATATGATACATACCAGAGACTACATTGCAGCCTTGAAGGGCTCCAATCTCTCCTTTAGTCTAGGAGCTCAGAGTCATTACTGGCTTATGTCTCATAACTACGTTAGAGACAATGGGTCCTCACTGTAGCAACAATCATATCTAGATTTCTTTTTTCTTGGTAGGCTGCCCATCAATTTCATTTCTCAGGACCCCTCGATCAATTACCCCTCACCACATATCCCTGTGGGTCATTCTCTAATTCCCATCCTGCCTGCATGGCATACTATGTGACTGCATGCACCTTGTCTCTGATGCCCGAGCCACCTGACCCAGCCCCTCTTCACTGTCCCCTACCATCATTGGCAGCAATAGAGGATGGCCAAGCACAGAGCTCTTCGAGGATGCTGGTGCCTCCTTTGCCAATGCACTTTTTAAATACTTTGATGAAGTGAGTGAGCTCTGCTTTCTTCCAGTAGGCAAGATTAGGGATGGCTGAGCAGACTGAACATCATAGTTCCATCCCACCGTGCCTGTCTTTATCCATTCTGACTCCTTCCTCCCTCCCTCAGCAGTATGGCAAGGACATCCGAGGATTCTGACCTCATTATCTGGAAGCCCTCATAGAGCCCAGAGTACCAACACCATTAGCAGGTGGTCTGTCCAATACTTTAAACCCAAATCCATACTGGGCTCTCTCATGTCAATGAATTCAGTCCAATCAAGACCTTTATTTTGCTCCTTGGTCCACCACCTTGGACCCACTCCCGCTCCTGCTGCCCAGGCTTTTGCCAGCATGGAACTGCAAAGTCCCATAAGCTTTCAGCATATAGTCATCTCCTCCAAGGCAGTCCTGGCAATGCTCTCTCCTGGCTAATGACCTATCTTTAGATCTGCCTTTTATTATGGGTTCCTAACTGTACAGCGAAGCAAGGTCAAGCAATTTCTTCACTGTACAGACCACCTCCTCCCCAAGCAAAAGGTGAATGTGAAGGACCAAACAGAAGTTATTTGTACATCAGACTAACAATGTATTTTTACAAATAAATGAGAAAAATCTTTTGGGGGCAATGGATACATGTATATTACCCTAATGGCAGTGATGATTTTATGGATATATACATGTGCCCAGACTTGTGAAATTGTAACCTTTAATTGGATGATGTTCATTATAATATCAATTATACTTCAAAAAACTGTAAGGAAATTTACAGACTAACATACCTAGGAAACTGAGCACAGTGTCCTTATCAATATGAAATATTAAACAAACAATTTATATTTCATAAAATGTTACAAAGTCATAATGAGGAATTCTGGTAGGCTAAAATAATTATATATAAAAGTATATTAAGATTCTTGAAATACAGAAAGGATAATTTAATTTTTTCTTGACATTCTTAAACTCCAAACTTAAAATACTATCAGAGTGAAAAAAATTAAAGTCAAACGTAAAAATATCAAGAAAGGCAGAAGGTCCTTGAAATCAACAATGAGAAGACCTAGTAAGTGAAAGACCACCAGAGGGCAATGCAGGACTGCTTAGGACAATGACATTGCTCTCCCCCCCCCAATTTTTTAATTAAAATTTTATTTGACAACAATTAGCAACTCAAATTGTAATTAAAATACCATTTGCTACATATTTAGGCAAACACCCAGAAACCCACTTTATATTCTATTAATATACTAATTAATTGTGACACTATTCTTAAAAAAAAACAGAAAATAATGAACTCATTGCAAATATAACACTAATAATTTTAACTCCTTAGTTCTCTCATTGCATCATTTCAATACTTCTATAAGCTAGCATTCAGAACAAGTTTTATTATTTTAGAGAATTTTAAAAGAAATATTTACTTGCTGTTATTATTTGGTAAAATTTGGAAAATAATGTAAATTCCCTATAAGAAACAAATATAATTATCCCCTAATTGGAAGATGTATCTCCTTATGCATGCAAACGTATACGATTATTAATAAATGAATGAATGAATGAGTGAAGTTGGATTTTAACCAAACAAGCTATAAAAACCCCAAATGATGAAACAACTAAATGTAAGAGCTAAAACTAAAAGTCTTAGAAAAATATATAGGGGCAAATATTTATGACCTTGGATTTCACATTAGTTTCTTAACGTGTCCCACAAAACACTAGCAGTAAAAGAAAAAAACAGATAAATAGGACAGCATCAAAATTAAAAACATTTGTACATCAAAGCACACTGTCAAGAGAGTGAAGAGACCACTCACAGAATGGCAGGAAATATTGGCAAGTGATAAATTTGACAAGAATCTTGTACCCAGAAAATATAAAGAAGTCTTCCAGTTCAAGTACAGAAACCCAAATGATTGAACCAAAAATGGGCAATAGACTTGAACAGACATTTTTCCAAAGAAGATATACGAATGGTAAGCAAGTGCATAAAAGGTGATCAACATTAGATGTTAGGGAGATGAAAAGGAAACCAACAATGAGATACCACTTCACACCCACTAGGATGACTATAATTAAACAGTAAGAACAAAACATAAAATAGCAACTGTTGATATCTGTGGCCATCCCACACCTGACCCTCATTGAAATATAAATGCAGGAGACAGAGCTAGACTTGAATGCTCCCAAAATTGCTTTTTAGCAGTGCTTCATAAGGGAGTTCCGAAACAAAGGAGTCTAAATAAAATGCAGGAGATACAACCAAAACCTAAAGAAGACCCTTCAGAATTTCTGGTAGGGCTTTTAAAAATGTGTAGGCAATACACTGATATAGATTCAGAGGCCCCTGAGAACTTAAAAATGGTAAATATAAACTATATTAGCCAAAGAGCTCTGGATATTCAGAAGAAACTACAGAAAACAGAGGAGACCCTGGGGATGTTGATGTCTCAAATGGTTGACATTGTTTTAAAGATTTTCAGTAGCAGAATCAAGTCCAGAAAGTGAAACAGTAAGCTGCCTTGCTGGCAGTGGCACTGACCGAGGAAATGACCCACGGTCCACAAGTAGGAAGACTGCAATTAAACATAGGTGGCCCCCCATCCCAGAATCCAAACCACTTAAGACACCTCATAATGGGACCCCACCAATATGCCTACTGTAAACAAGAGGGCCATTGGAAGACAGAATGCCCCAACCAAAATAAGACTCTTGAAGAAGATAGGCATCAGTCAATGCACCAAATGCCTGAGATCACCAGTAGTGATGAGGAATGATGAAACCTGGGCACTACTTCTGACTCTACTGATCCCATTAAGATTTTCCACATGCAACCCTGAGTGACCATGATGATAGGAAATCATCTTCTGGATTTTCTGATTGATACTGGGGCTACCTATTCAGTTCATAGTATTAGACTTTACAAGTTATCTGAAAACAATGCTAATAGCTAGAATCCCTGGAGAAACCTTGAAAAAGTCATTTCTCTAATCTTTAGATCACCAAGTGGGCAAATCACACCTAAAACATGGTTTTTAAATATATGCTTGAGTGCCCTGTCTCACTGCTAGGATGAGACCTACTAACCAAGCTGAATGCTAGTATCTTTTGCACCCAGAGGGAGATACATTAAAGTGCCACCAGAACAAGCATGAGCCTCCAGGTGGTGCTGCTGCAAGTCAAGGAATCCCCAGTGGAGGTCCCTGAAGACATCTTGTAAGACTGGATATGCAGGTGGATTGGAGGGTGTGATGGGCAAAGAGAACAACACCTATGCATGTTAAAGTTCTTCCTGCATTGAGAGTTACAAACTTGAGACGATATCCACTGAAGGAAAGTTATTATTCCACTTATAAGTTAGATATTCCACTTTTCCTTCCTTCCTTCCTTCCTTCCTTCCTTCCTTCCTTCCTTCCTTCCTTCCTTCCTTCCTCCCTTCCTTCCTCTCTCTCTTTCTCTCTCTCTCTTCCTCCCTTCCTCTCTTTCTCTCTTCCTCTCTTCTTCTCTTTCTCTCTCTCTTTCTCTTTCTCTCTTTCTTTCTTTCTCCCTCTCTCTTTCTCTCCCTTCCTTCCTTCCTCCCT
>NW_012104987.1:1056948-1068800 GCF_000951045.1 Mandrillus leucophaeus
TCCCTTCCTTCCTTCCTTCCTTCCTTCCTTTCTTTCTTTCTTTCTTTCTTTCTTTCTCTTTCTTCTTTCTTTCTTTCTTTTTCCTTCTTTCTCTCTCTCTCTCTCTTCCTTCCTTCCTTCCTTCCTTCCTTCCTTCCTTCCTTCCTTCCTTCCTTTCTTTCTTTCTTTCTTTCTTTCTTTCTTTCTTTCTTTCTTTCTTTCTTTCTTTCTTTCTTTCTTTCTTATCTTTCTTTTCTTTCAATATGGGGTCTCACTATGTTTCCTCAGCCATTGAAGAAACACAGTGACTGGTCTGCAACTCCTGGCCTCAAGTGATCCTCCTGCCTCAGCCTCCTAAAGTGCTAAAATTATAAGTGTGAGCCACCCCACCAAGCCTCTCCTTTCTTAACTGCCTTTCTTGAATGGGACCTCATCTGCCCATGCTGGTTCCCATATAACACCCTAACTTTGTTAGTACAAAAGCAGGCACACAAGACTATTGAGGTATGCAAGACTTAACAGCCATTAATTAGATTGTAGAAGATATCCACCTACTGGAGCCTAACCCTTATGCTTTAGTTACTATTCTGCCTAGAGACTTAAGCTGGTTTACTCTTGTGGACCTTAAGGATGCATTTTTTATTTTTATTTTTTGCACATCTCTAAGCTCCAACTCTCAGGACATTTTGCTTTTACATGGGAAGTTCCTGAGACTAGGATCAAACAACGTTGTTGGACTGTTCTCTCTCAAAGTTTTAAGAATTCTCCCACCACTTTTGATGAAATCTTAACCAGAGATATAAGGATATCTAATTAAAAGAAGGGTCACATCCTAGTTGCCAGCAAGGGTGAAGAAGCCTCAGGCCAGAACACAATTTGGAACTTAAATTTTCTAGCTGAATAGGGCTACTAAAGTCTGCAAGAAAAAGGCCCAGATTTCCCCAGACTTCTGTTAAATACTTAAAATTTGAATTGTCACAAAGGTAGAGGAGTTTATACCTTGATCCAAAAGAGGCACTGGTGAAGGTAGCAGTACCTACTACCAGGAAACAATTGCATGGATTCCTAGGTATGACAGGGTTTTTCATATCTGCATGCCCAATTTTGAACTGGTAGCTAGGCCCCTTCAGAAAGCTTTTAAAGGAAGAGACAATGAGCCTCGCAATTGGACTCACGAACACCATAAGCCCTTCCAAGTTATTAAATAAAAATGACAGACTCATTGTTCCTGCTCTAGGTCTTCCAGACATTAGAATGCCTTTTGACCTGTTTGTCCGTTAAAGGCAAGGGATTAACTTTGAGACATTAACCCCAAATCTAGGTAATGTGAGAAGATCCAATGCCTGTTTGTCAAAGCAGCTGGACGTAAGGGCTGAGGGATGGCCCATATGCCTGAGGGTGGTAGCAGCCACCTGTGATTTACTACAAGAAGCAGAAAAGGTCATCTTGGATCAGCCCACTGCTGTATACACTCCCCACTGTGTACTTCCTCTATCAGAACCAGTTGAAAATGCAGAAATCACCGGTCTTCTGTGTCGCTCGCGCTGGGAGTTGGAGACTGGAGCTGTTCCTATTCGGCCATCTTGCCTATCAGAACCAAAAGGAGGATATTGACTTACTTTTGGAAGGTTAGGCAAGGACCAAGCCATATTAGACACCCAATCAGGACCTGCACTAATGATAAAAGGGGTACAACCCAGAGGCTCTGGACTCAGAAAAGACAGATAAATTGAATGTACTTTGTTGAGAGCCACCCGGAATTTCAGGGATTTTGTTGGTATTTATGGATGCTTTCACTTGGATGGATGGAAGTATTTCCCCATCAGTTGGAAAAGGCTTCTGAGATTGTAACTGCTCTATTAAAAGAAATAGTTCCCCAATTTGGGCTACCCATATCTATTCAAAGAGACAGTAGAAGAGCCTTTATAACAAAAATAACTCAAGAAGTCTCTGGTGCATAGACATTCATTGGAAATTAAACGCTTCTTGGCAACCACAATCTACTGGCAAGACAGAAAAGATGAATCATGCTCTTAAAAAGACTGCAGCTAAAATTTGTCAGGAGACTAATTTACCTCAGGGATGAGGTCTTACCCATCGCTCTGCTTCAGATGAGAGTGGCCCCTAGAAGCAAACTCTAATTGAGCCCCTCTTAACTGTTACATAGGAGACACTTCCTATGCTCAAAGGATAGACTGGGGGACCTGGAGGGAAGCTGAACTAAAGAATTAGATGCTGTCAGGTGTGTTCCATCACTGGAAGTCTCTCTCACTGCTATACATGAGTTCACTTCTAGCAGGTTAATATTGCCCACAGATGTTCCTCTGCACCACCTCTGTCCTGGAGACTGGGTTTTATTAAAGTCCTAGAAGAATGAACATCTGGAAGATCAGCTTTGTCCTTGTTGGATCAGGCCTTATGAGGTGCTAATGGTGACCTGTTCTTCAGTCAAATTGAAAAGAGTCAAGCTGTGAATCCATTATACCCAAGTTATGCTGGTCCTAGTACAGTCTTTGGAGTCACAGCACCTTGTATGCAGAAACACCTCCAGGAATGGAAACCACATGGTAGAACACCATAGCCAAGATCATCCAAACATCAGTTGGCAGTAGGCAGTACAAACCAGATACTGACTCCTCCAAATGGACCAATAAAGCTGGTCCGACTTCACATTGGTGTTTAAGAGATCACCCGCCTAAAGATAAGCAATGAACTACTCTCGGGTTCTTGCTTTACTTCTTGGTTTACTTGCTTGTCTTCTAATTCTCCACCTGCTCATGACTTACTGTGTGTTGCCTGATCGCTTTCTCTGCAAACAGTGCTAACAGGTCTTTCCTTAAGTAACCAAACATTATCGCTTTCTTTTGTTGTTGTTGTTGCATCTTCTCATTGATCATAATCTTCAGGGTCCTCTTTGGCTGTTTCAGGCCCCTAGTGTGGAGTCTTCTCTGTGTCCACTCCCACCTGAGCCAGTGCCTGCCCCTGTTGGTAGCATGAGGCTGCTGCCCCTCATGGAATGAGATGGAGTAGAGGGCCTGTTGACCAGCTCCATGTAGATCTCCTGCCTCGAGTTCAATAAAGGCAGTGCTTGCCTAGTAGCCAGTAGAAAGCACTAGAGCTTTGCCTGGCCATTGTTGGACCAGTTCTGCTCCCTGACTGCACACATATCCTTGTGTCACAGACATCCACCTTGGAAGGAGAGGAGATGGGAGTCTGAGGGCCTAGGATTGACATGGGGGCAGATAGGAGCCTCCCCAGCACTCCCTGCCATCCTGATATGGGGAAGAACATGACAAGGACCACCGGAGTTACAATCACCACCAACATGCTCTTGCCAGGATGGGCCCTCCCCTCGGGTTTCCTGTCCCCCACACTCAGGTGGAGGGTGTGGGGCTGCCCAGATGGGCTCACAGGCATGGCCTGGATTGGACTGGCCTGCTTTGGGCCACCCTGGGCTACCTTTGACCTCCTGGCAAGTGGCCAGAGGAGCTCTTAGAAAATCCTCTTTTATAGCCTAAATGGGTGGGCAGAGGTGGAGGATTGTGGAGACTTTTGAGCAAATGGTATGTTCCTAAACTGGGACAGAATTGAACCTCTGTAAATGAAAGAAGTAGAATGCTTTCACCTCACTGTGTTGTTCCCAGGGATGCTTTGACCTCCATAGTGAATATTACTGGAGGTCAAAATAAAACTGGTAGTGGTGAAAGTTGCCCATGGTAAAAATCACCGTTGACAAAACATTGGTGGGAGATAAATACTTTTAAAAATACTTGATATACATTATTTGACCTAAAGTGCTTAAAAAGATAGAAATAATAATTCCTTGGGACAACTTAAAAGGCAGAATCTATAGTCAGCAAATCACGATGTGTAAGAGAAGTCAAGTTATTTATATAAAACATAATTGATCTTCAGACAGACATTTTCAGTAAATTCCAAATAAACTGAATCAATAAATTGTAATGAATAAATTATAACTGGTTTACTGTGCTGTATTAGTCAATTTTCACACTGCTGATAAAGACATACACAAGACTGGGCAATTTACAAAAGAAAGAGGTTTAATGGACTTACAGTTGCACATGGCTGGGGAGGCCTCACAATCATGGTGGAAGGCAAGGAAGAGCAAGTTACATCTTATGTGGATGGAGGCAGGCAAAGAGAGAGCTTGTGCAATAAAACTTCTTTTTATGAAACCATCAGGTCTTGTGAGACTCATTCACTATCACAAAAACAGCATGAGAAAGACCTGCCCCCATGATTCAATTACCTCCCACCAGGTTCCTCCCATAACACGTGGGAATTCAAGATGAGATTTTGGTGGGGACACAGCCAAACCATATCATTCCAGCCCTGGCCCCTCCCAAATCTCACGTCCTCACATTTCAAAACCAATCGTGACTTCCCAACAGTCCCCAGAGTTTTAACTCATTTCAGCATTAATTCAAAAGTCCACAGTCCAAAGTCTCATTTGAGACAAGGCAAGTCCTTTCTGCCTATGAGCCTGTAAAATCAAAAGCAAGTTAGTTACTTCCTAGATATGATGGGGTTATAGGTATTGGGTAAATACAACCATTCCAAATGGGAGAAGTTGGCCAAAACAAAGGGGCTACAGGCTGCCTGCAAGTCCAAAATCCAGTGGGCAGTCAAATCTTAAAGCTCCAAAAAAATGATCTTTGACTCCATGTCTCACATCCAGGTTACACTGATGCAAGAGGTGGTTCCCACGGTCTTGGGCAGCTCTGCCCCTATGGCTTTGCAGGGTACAGCCTTCCTCCCAGATGCTTTCATGGGCTGGCATTGAGTGTCTATGGCTTTTCCAGGTGTATGGTGCAAGATATCAGTGGATCTACCATTCTGGGGTATGGAGGACAGTGGCCTTCTTCTCACAGCTCCACTAGGCAGTGCCCCAATAGGGACTCTGTGTGGGAGATCTGACCCCCTTATTTCCCTTCTGCATTGCCCTAGCAGAGGTTCTCCATGAGGAGCCTGTCCCTGTGGCAAACTTCTTCCTAGAGATCCAGGCATTTCCATATATCCTCTGAAATCTAGGCAGAGGTTCCCAAATGTCAATTCTTCCTTCTGTGCACTGGAAGGCTCAACATCACATGGAAGCTGCCAAGACTTGGCACTTGCACCTCCTAAAGCCACAGCCTGAATTATACCTTGGCCCCTTTTAGCTATGGCTAGAGCAGCTGTATGCAGGGCACCAAGTCCCTAGGCTGCACACTACAGGGGGATCCTGGGGCCTGCCTACAAAACCATTTTATCATCCCAAGCCTCTGGGCCTGTGATGGAAGAGGCTGCTGCAAAGGTCTGTGACATACCCTGGAGATGTTTTCCCCATTGTCTTGGTGGTTCACCTTCAACTCCTCATTACTTATGCAAATTCCTGCAGCCTACTTGATTTTCTCCTCAGAAAATGAGCTTTTCTTTTCTATCACATTGCGAGGCTGCAAATTTTCCAAAATTTTTATGCTCTATTTTCCTTTTAAAACTGAATGCCTTAAACAGCACCCAAGTCACCTCTTGAATGCTTTGCTGCTTAGAAATTTCTTCTGCCAGATACCCTAAATCATCTCTCTCAAGTTCAAAGTTCCACAAATCTCTAGGGCCGGGGAAAAATACTGCCAGTCTCTTTGCTAAAACATAACAAGAGTAACCTTTGCTCCAGGTCCCAACAAGTTCCTCATCTCCATCTGAGACCACCTCAGCCTAGATTTCATTGTCCATATCATTATCGGCATTTTGGGCAAAGCCATTCAACAAGTCTCTAGGGAGTTCCAAACTTTCCCACATTTTCCTGCCTTCTTCTGAGCCCTCCAAACTGTTCCAACCCCTGTCTGTTACCCAGTTCCAAAGTCACTTCCACATTTTTGGGTATCTTTTCAGCAGTGCATCACTCTACTGATACTCTACTGATACTGATTACGGTATTAGTCTGTTTTCACACTGCTGGTAAAGGCACACATGAGAATGGACAATTTATAAAAGAAAGGTTTAATGGACTTACAGTTCCACATGGCTGGGGAGGCCTCACAGTCATGGTGGAAGGCAAGGAAGAGCAAGTCACATCTTACGTGGATGGTGGCAGGCAAAGAGAGAGCTAGTGCAAGGAAACTCCCCCTTATAATACCATCAGATCTCATGAGACTTATTCACTATCACAAGAACACCACAGGAAAGACCTGCCCCCCATGATCCAATTACCTCCTACCAGGTCCCTCCCATAACACATGGGAATTTAAGATGAGATTTGGGTGGGGACACAGGCAAACCATATCATGTGCTATATTTAAAAAGTATTAAATAATTAAAATTTACTGTTGAAGTTTACTCTTAAAGTTGCTTCTCAACAAAACTTTTAAAATATTAGTATAATTCTGATGTCAGTGTTTATCGAGCAGAGATTTAAAACATTATGAGGGATGGAAGTTCTCCGAGGTAAAGTGGCTGGGTCAGAACAGCAGGGTCAATGGAAGAGCAGCATTGGCAAGGCCTGATGGACTTCTGTCATTTTAAATGTGACACAGAGATGATTATGTAAGTTATCCTGTGATCGAATTTGTAAGCAGCTGTATTAATGAGGTTACACTGAATAAACAATTTCAGTGGCATAACACTGTATGTTGCACCCCCCCCGGCATTGCTAGATGGGTGCCCAGGTTGGAGAGGCAACTTTCCTCCCTGTGGTCATGCAGGAACCCAGGGTGTTTCCTTCTTGTGCATTCAGCATTCCTGTGAATGGTGATCATGTAAATCGGGTCATTCTTGTCAGACCCAGCTAAAACAAAAGTCCAGAGACCAGAGGGAAAAAGCACTCAGGGAATATTACATTGTTCCGAGAATGTAATTCTCTGCAAGCCCAGCTGCTGAAACTGCCTGCTGTAACCTGAAACCAGTTTTCTATTAGTTTCTACAATGACCTGCCAGGAAGCTAAGACTAGTTTCACCCACCACCACCACTCACCAATTAGAGGATGCCAATTCCCTAAAATTTTACTCATGCTGATGACCTTATTTTCAAAACAAAACATAACATAGCTCTTTTAATAAAACCTCCAATCTTCTTTTTGTTCTTGGACATTCTGAAGACCACTTGGACTATGTGTATGCCCTGAACTGCAATTTGTGCTTTCCCAAATAAAACATTTAAATTTACAGATTCACCAACATATTTTATTTTGACTTTGATATCTGGGGCTTCATCCCTACTTGCACCCATCAGCAGAAGAAGAAAGAGCATGAAGAAATGTCCGCAGCAGGATTTTAGGGGCCTGGACTGGCAGTGGCTCCCATTAATTCCACGCCTCTTCCTTTGGCAAGAACTGGTCATGTGACTATGCATAACACAAGGGAGCCTGGGAAATGCAGTCCAACTATGTGTGTAGAGAAGGGGAGAATGGATTTTGACAGACGACTAGAGTTCTCTGCAACAGTAAACAACTTGTTTGGATTTATTGTGTTTCTCCAATTTTTATTGAGTGTCTGCTGTATTCTGAGCACTGTGCTAAGAGCTAGACAGAGAGCTAATTCAGCAGCATCTTGACCTAGGAGAAGCTCTCAGTATTTAGAGGAAGATAAGACATGGTACAGAGTGCCTGCTATCCTAAGAGACAGAAGGATAAAGTGAAAGTCTTAGAAGTCCCATGAATTATTCTAGAACGGGAAACTGCCTGCAGAAGATAGTGATTACTTTTAGAAATAAACCAGATTTGTTTGATGGAGGGAGACAGCAGCAGAAGCTATGGAAGCATGTAATTTATGTACAAGATATGTTAAGGTTCTGTGCAGCAATTAAAATCAGATTTTCAAAAACAATTGAATAGCATGGATTAGGGCTCATACTGAGTGAGAAAAGTAACTGAGGAATGTAAGTTGATGCCGTGTTTGGAAAAACTCCGTGTCTAAGTTTAGGTGAAAGCATACAAATACGTTGGGTAATAGTTCTCAAATTTTATGAAATACACTGTTTAAGTAATCAGAAGGATTCCATCAATGGGCTTTGGTTCGATATACTATTTTCTCTAAGCCAGATATACATAGTTGTGATGTTGGCCAGTCATTCTCAACATTTCCCAGCACTGCTGCCCCTTTTCCCCGACCCCCTATCCTGCTATGAGACAGTGACCTGGTCTCTATTTTCTGCTCTGGAATCTATGTACTCAATAAATACTCCCTGAAATACCGCACTTGGAAGGAGACCCCCTTTTTACAATGTGAAATGAAGAAACAATGACTTCCTCTCGAAGTTATCTTCCAAACATTGATTCTTACAAAATTTGGATATGATCTAACTGCAAGCCCATAGCGATATCTAAATTTGAATGTTGGCTTCTTTTGCTGACGCCAAATGCAGAGCCCTGCAGCATTTGTGTGTCATGCTCCATGTGACCACCAGAGGGCAGTGCATGACTGCTATGACATTGTTTACTTCAAAATGTTTGCAAGTGAGCCTTCTTAAGAAAATTTTATAAAAACTTAGGAAATTTGTTTTTTCCTTTAAAATAAGAAATTATTTATTTTACAGCAAATAAAGTTTAGAAGATTTAGTTCTGTACCTTAGTTCAAACTATCCGCATTTTACAGTCTATAAGGCTCATTGTCAGCACCACAAAGCTGTCTAACCAATCTTATCTATCCTGTGTGATAGGTTTTCTTTGTTCTCTTTTAAAGGTAAAAGTCTAAGAAAATGCTTCATAAATCCAACTCTCAGACCTTGAAGTGGAATACTTCTAGTTAGACTATGTAAAAACTTGGGTTGTACCTTGTTATTTTCACTCAGCAGGTACCAAAAGGAAAAAAAAAAAGGAGAAAGAGAAAAAATGAAAAGAACCGTTTTACACCATGAATTTAGGCTTTCAGTGGATATGTTGAATTTATAACACTGAAGCATCAGAAGTAACCTAATAATGTCCTGCTCCATCCTTCCTTTCCATTGATAGTTTTTAAAAAGGCAACCAAAAATATGTTTCTTTCATTCTTCAAAATAAGTTGCAAAGAAGGATCGCAACAGTGAATGTCCTCACCCACACCTCCGCTAACATCTCAATGTTGCTCACCATAACCTGCCATGAACTGATTCAGGAGCCACCTAGAGCTTTATTCACGGCTTTGGAATGTACCATGTTTCCTATACCAGAAGCCTGGTCAATGTCAGTGTCTCTCTGTTCAGAGATCATTACAACAACTTTTGTCATGGCTGGCCTTGTCTTACCATTGTCAAAGAATCTGTGCATATCACGTTTTAAGACCACATTTCCCAAGCTAGAAATGTTTTTCAAGAACCACAGGTACTTTCAGTAAGCTAGTTGTTCAAACTACAAAATTCTTACCCGTTTTAAAAAAATTTAATTGAAGGTTAATACCTCTACTTTCTGACAGAAGTACAGGGTTCATTATACCATGGGTGAAAACTAAACTTCATGTATACGAATGGCCAGAGAGGTCTGCAGTTTTACAAAGCCCTTAACATCACTCGAGTGCACTTGGCATTGGCCAGACCACAGTGGGAAACATCCCAGCAAACTGAATAAAAGAGACTTTCCCAGTACACGATGGTCATCCAGGCTCCATGTCAGTCACATAAAAATTTGAGCAACATGTGATCCCACCCCCACCCTCACACCGAAGCCTTGCACCTCACAGAATATCTTGATGTTCCCCGTTACTAATGACAGCTGCTCCCATTTCTGCTGCCGTGGCAGGGAGTCTTGGCACTGTCTTAGCAGGGCTTGGAATGTGATCAGTTACTGTGTTTGAATGCACAAGTCTGACTCCTTCATCCCAAGTGCCATCATTTGGAAAAGGACATGGAGCGCAAGTTCTTCTGTGCTTTTCACCTACCCTAGCTAAGTACCATGTTTCTTCAAAGAGTGAATCTCTTGGGCCCTGGGGAACAGAGTTGACCAAATGATGGGTGTCCTCTCTGAGCTTCATGTTTTCCACAAAGATATCTGGTACCACACAAGTTCTTGAGCTACACCTTGATTTAAGATCCCATAAGCTTGCTGTTGTTTTATCAATAGCAGACCCTGGTGAGGCATCTTGTGTAACTTTAAGAGAGTACAGGGTGGCAGCTGAACCAGAACCATACAAGAACACCCCAGTCTCTTCCCTGATCATTGCTGAGGTGAGTACTGCGCTGGGACAGTTGTGGGGAACCATATACTGACGATGTGTACGTATTTCTGTTTTCATTGGATACAGCAAAGATGCCTTTGCTATCTGATGGAAGAGTTCAGAACTATCCTTCATAAATGCCATCTCCACATTTGTATCAAAATAGATGTCTTCTAATTTAACGTTCCCACAGGCTTCCAGGCCAGTCTAAACACTGTTTTTATCTCTGTTCTGATCATTAAGGAAGTCATTCCGCAACGTCCGAGACCAGTTTACAATATGGTGAGTGAAGGATCGAGACGCCAAAATTATTCAAGGTAAAATCTTGATCATTTCCCTCTTTCTGCAACTGGGCATGGATCTTTTTGCAGTCAGCAGAATAGCAGTAATCTGATGCTCTCAAGCAGCACTGTATGGACCGTTTTCCATCTACTGTAGGACATTCAGAGAGCATATCAGGCTCATAAAAGTCATAGGCACATTGCATATGTGTCGCACGAAGCCCTCGTTCAAAAATTAAAGTTGCATTTGACCTAATTAGCAGAGCTACCGCTCCAACTCCACCTGTCAGTCTAACATTTCCTGTGGGATATGCAGCAATATCTCCTACAACATCCAGGGCAAACTGTCCATCCCAGGAGCTGGACTCAATACAGTTAGCAACACTGAAGACAGCAGCTGGGGCTCCATAGAATGCATGAGTTGTGTCGGTTCCCTCTACGTCTATATCCCCAGACTCCTCAAACAGCTGCATCAAATTAGACTTCACTGACTGATTTGTCGATGATTGTCTCTGTTCCACCTTCCATTTGCCCAATGCAATCATAGGAAAGGTCATTTCTCTCCACAAGATTCTGAACCACAGGCATGCCAAGAGAGTTGATCTCTTCTCTATGTGTGCAGAAGCCCATCTTGGCCTGGCCCAAGCCAATGGTATACTTTCCAGCATCTATATCAACATACATTTCCAACTTTGAAAATATTTCCTTGGCATGCCCCAGGTTTGATATCCATTCACTGTGTCCAATCCAGGCTTGTCTTGGACTTCCTGGCGTCGTGCTCAGTTTGGTGCCTGGAACTGGATCTGGCGGTGCTGTTGGCCCCTCTGCTGCCCTCCCAGTACTGCTCAGCTGCACACCCTGCAAGCCCAGGCCATGGGCCTAATCCTAGAGAGTTAGTAAAGAAATATTTATTTGCTTTTGTTTTTCAATTTAAATGGGAGGCCAGTGAAAACTCCACACTAGAAACAAATATAAGGCAATCCAGTAACTGGGAGATACACCTTGTGATGAGTGCAAACTCATAAAATTATTTGTCCAACCTCAGGATTTGCGTCCAGATTCATCTCTCCCTCCTCCATTATAGACAGTGCATCTGTCTATAATGCACTAAAGATATTTGGTAATCACGTTACTTCTTCTTTGTGTTAGGAATCTTTCGGTAGCAAGCAATCTGCTTATGGGACGGTGAGAATGTAATAGAAACAAGAGAGGACAAAATACAGGTGATCAGCAGAAGGTCTCAGCCACAGGTGTGTCAAAGTGGACATCTCATTGTTAGCATAGGCAAGGTCTAGTATACATTGTCTGCTATCCCCAAAGAACTCAGTGTCTGTGTGCGAACTTTGCAAAAATCCTCCCTCCCTCCCTCCCTCCCTCCTCCTCCTCTTCTTTCTTTCTTTCTTTCTTTCTTTCTTTCTTTCTTTCTTTCTTTCTTTCTTTCTTTCTTTCTTTCTTTCTTTCTTTCTTTCT
>NW_012104987.1:1068850-1084061 GCF_000951045.1 Mandrillus leucophaeus
CCTTCCTTTCTTCCCTTCCTTCCTTCTTTCTTTCTTTTTCCTTCCTTCCTTCTTTCTTTCTCCTTCCTTCCTTCCTTCCTTCCTTCCTTCCTTCCCTGCCTCCCTCCCTCCCTCCTTCCCTCTCTCTCTCTCTTTCTTTCTTTCTTTTCTTTCTTTCTTTCTTTTCTTTCTTTCTCTCTTTCTTTCTTTTCTGTCTTTCATTCTTTCTCTCTCTCTCTCTCTCTTTCTTTCTTTCTTCTTTCTTTTTTCTTTTTTCTGTTGCCCAGGCTGGAGTGCAGTGGCACGATCCTAGCTCACTGCAACCTCTGCCTCCTGGGTTCAAGTGATTCTCCTGCCTCAGCCTCCCGAGTAGCTTGGATTACAAGCATGTGCCACCATGCCAGGCTAATTTTTGTATTTTTAGTAGAGACAGGGTTTTACCATGTTGGCCCAGGCTGGTCATGAACTCCTAACCTCAGGCGATCCACCCACCTCAGCCTCCCCCAAAATCCTTTATTTCTTAAAAGAGGATCAGATCAGAGTAATGACAAGCGATTATAATAATTTTGAGGGTGAGATTAGGTTTTATTACAATAACCTGGTAGTTGTGCTTGCTATAATCCTTAGCCCCCTGCACAGGACACTGGGCAACCTGAAAGCAGAGTCTACACCTTGGTTCCGACTACATCGCAGATTCTTAGCTCAGCACCTGGCCAAGCAGAGGTGCCAAGTACAGCTGAATGAAGGCACTTGGGTTGCAAGATATGACAAGAATACTACGATGTTGGAAATTGGGACTTTCCTAGAACAGCCCAGATACAAGGTCATCATAAATATGTGCCTTGATAACCTACCAGGTCCTTTAATCCCACTGCAACCCCCAACCTGGACCTACCTGGTCCCAGGTATTTCCCAGAATCACGCTCTTGCTTTGCCTTCTCTGCTTACGTTGGCTTCCTTCATTGGCCTACTCTGTGTTACTTCACTCTAGGTCTTGGGGGTCACCTCTGATCTCCCTTGGATCTCCCTTCTCTGGATCTCCCTTCTCTGGGAACCCATCGGATCTCCCTTCTCTGGCTCACCTGCTGTCATGTTGTTTCTGGTTCTGCACTTGACTTGGATTGTAGCATTATCCCAACTCCAGTTAGAAGACCCCCCCCAGCATGCTGACCCTGGGAGCCCTCACTAACCAAAGTTACCCCCTCACCTCACCTCTTCTGGCATCCCCTCTTGGCATGGGAGTTCAGATGTCTACAGATGTGTAAGTAAGAAAAGTGGTTTCATGCTCTCTTACTAGAAAATAATTCCCAACTTCTGAAAAATTAGTAGAAAATTGTGGGTTTATTTGCCTTGCTTCTTGGAATAAGAAAACTTGATGACATAAAATAGAAACTGCAATATTCTGATACCAATAACAAAGAGTAATTTAAATACTGCGGCCAGATATATTCCCTTCTTTTATGTTCATGACGCTGTCATTTAAAAACATGGATCTTAAGATAAAACCTACTCTGCTATCTAAGGATTTCTAGAAAAAGAAAGTTTTTTGCTTGTTTGTAAAAATTCCTTTTAACACAAATGGAACTTTAGAACTCAACTACTCAAATTGTTGCTTTTCATAAATGAGGCAGCCAGAACCCAGGGAAATGGTGTGTCTCGCCCAATGTCACCAATCCCTGCCCTGGCCTTGAGAGAGTACACGGGGTTTTATTCCACTTAGTATCTCCAGATTCCATGTCCATGTTTTTTAAATAGTGAGAGCTCAATAAATCTAAACAGAACTGAACTATACTGAGCAATGTGATAATGTCTTGAGATTTTCTTACTACTGGTTGTAGGTTCACCTTTGTTTCTGGTAAATCATGTTAAAATTTCTTGAGCAGAGTAACTTGAAGTAGATAAGTCTCCTTTTCTGACACTGAGCAGGGAAGAATTATGCTGACCATTCTGATTAGCTTTCTGTATTCCCTGTGAGAAGCAGCACTCTAAAATCATCTGATTTGGGCTCAGAGCAGCCCAGATTGTAATATTATTTACCAGTTAATTGGAGGCAGGAAGCCAGTTCTGCTGCTCCACACACACCAGCAGAGACTTCAGAAGACCTTCATCCACTGCGGGAATGGCTGAACCCAGACGGTCTCTGAGGCTGTCTTTCCTCTTGGTCAGCTCCAAGTATGAGATTTATACATGTTGGAGAGGTTCATGTTGCTGTTAGAAGGTAGGTCTTTCAGAATATTAGATTTTGTGGAACTAAAATTTAACAACAGGATTTTACTTATAAAACAATAACTATGTGAATGTGTAAAGCTTGGTATGGCTATACATCAGTGGTGTTTTATTCATTAAACAATTTATTTAACTATAAGATTGCCTAAAATATAAGCTTTTCAGAGAAACGAGCATGCCTAGTGATTTATGAAGCACAGAAGGACCTGATCTTCTGGAAAAGGAACATAAATAAATTACGTGAGTACAACATGAAATGCAGAATTGCAGAATTCTAAAACTGCTCTTCTCCACTTTTGCTGCAGTAACTGAAAAAATCATGGCATTAATATTGATCTTTCACAATTTTTTGACAAATAAAAATTGTATATATTTAATATGTACAATCTGATGCTTTGATATATATATAATGAAATGATTATCATAATTAAGCTAATTAACATATCCATCGCCTTATATAGTTACTTGGGGTGTGTGTGTGTGTGTGTGTGTTGAGAACATTTAAGATCTACTCTCTCAGCAAATTTTAAGTATTACTGTATAGTTACCATAACTATACAGTATTAGTATTATTGTTAAGTATAGTTACTGTACTGTGTATTTGATCTCCAAAATTTATTCATCTTACACTCGAAAGTTTGTGCCCTTCGGCTAAATCCCCCAATTTCCCATTCCTCAGCCCCTCGCAGCCTCCCTTCTACTCTCTGTTTCTTTGAGTTCGACATCTTTAGATTCCATGTGTCAGTGAGAATATGCAGTATTTGTCTTTCTGGTCTTATTTAATTTAGCAAAATGTCCTTTATGTTCATCCATGCTGCCACAAATAGCTGGATTTCCTTCTTCTGAATCACATTATGTATATATCTCATCAATGGCATAGCATGTGTCAGTACCTCATTACTTTTTAAATGCTGAAGAATATTTCATTGTACAGATATGCTACCTTTGTTTATTTGTTCATCAGTAGGTAGATGTTTGGATTGATTCTGGGGTTTTTTGGCTATCATGAATAATACTTCTTTGAACATCTATGTAAAAGGTTTTGACATATACATTAGCTTTTCTTTCTCTTGGGTTTTTCTAGGGATAGCGTTGCCAGCACCAGCCCACCCAGATGCATCTCATAAGGTTTCCATATTTTATGTCTTTGCCAATCTTGAAGTCACGCTTTCTCTTGCGAAAAGAAAAGGTGACACTTTCTCTCCTCCTTTACACTTTCACACTCTTCCTATAAAATTAAAAGCCAAGTTAAAACTCAAATATATCTATTTTTTAAATCATGGCAATCAGCAAGTGACCCCATGGAATTTCAACTTTTTAAATTAAATGAAAAGGTAATCTTTTAATCGAAAGCAAAGCCAAGTGGTTGCTGAATATCTATCCTGTGGTGGAATTACTGAGGATGTGTCAGTGATAGTCTGCTCAGGGCCCACAGTTCTGTCTGGCGATCAGAGCTGGCCTTCACTCTTTCTTTCCCAGCTGTCTTATTCTTAATGTCTGAAGGGTTTCCAGAGTTACTTTGATCTATTTTTTGGACATACATTTTTTTGGACAAAAACATTTCACATTTGAGCTTTTTTATAAAGAAATTTAATATATGGTTTCCTAGCTAGTAAGCAAATAAATAATGTTATGTTGATTTGTACTTATTTGGGCCATTTAAAAATTGTGATAAAAGATAATAACACTAAATTTACCATACTAACGACTTGAAGTATACAACTCAGGGATGGTAGATCTATTCACATTATTCATTTCCAGAAATTTGTTATCATACCAAACCAAAACTTGCTGTCCATTAAACAATAACTCTGCAATCCCCCTAACACTCCTCCCATAGGAATCTCTACTAACTCTCTGTTTCTGACTTTGCCTATTCTAAGTTCCTCATACATATAGAATCACACAATATTTGTACATTTCTGCCTGGCTTATTACATTTAGCATAATGTTGTTAAAGTTCATCCATGTAGTAGATCTCATTTCTTTTAAAGGATGAGTGGTATCCCATTGTATGTGCTGATGTTTACTTGTAGAATAAGTAATTTATATATTTTCTCCATGAACAACTAACTGAAAGGCAAAGTAAATTACTGATAAAAGAGACTAGAACTGGCTACAAATGGAATCCTGGAGGTGTTATTTACTCCCTAATTTAACCAATTTTCTAAGTAAAACAATGAAAAGATAAGTAGGACTTGCTACTTTTTGGTTTTTTTCACATGCTAATCATATAGACAGTATGCCCACAGACAGCACAGTAAAACAGTGAGAACAAATTCCTAACTGTCTGTTAAGAAATGCTGGAATATTCAACATGAATTCTATCCTATGACCTGGGTGTACATAGAAACTGTTTTTTCAGGTTTGCCTCTTGTTTAACTCTGCATATTATAGTGAATTATTACTGTTAGTATTTTTAAATTAAGACGGAGTCTTGCTCTGTCACCCAGGCTGGAGTGCAGTGGTGTGATCTCGACTCACTGCAACGTCTGTCTCCCAGATTCAAGTGATTCTCCCACCTCAGCCTCCCGAGTAGCTGTGATTATAGGTGCCCATCACCATGCATGGATAATTTTTGTATTTTTAGTAGAGACGGGGTTTCACCATGTTGGCCAGGCTGGTCTTGAACTCCTGATCTCAGGTGATCGGCCTGCCCCAGCCTCCTAAAGTGCTGGGATTATAGGCGTGAGCCACCACACCCAGCCCTAGAAAGCTCTGCATTTAGTTAATTTTCCGTCTTGTTTTATTGATCTGCATAGAGCATGCAATTTTTGTGTGTGTTGGGTAGTTTATGTTCTGATGCTCATGGGATGCCACAGAAGTCAAAGACCAAGGATATTTTGCTGTAAAAACCAACATGTGCTCACGTTAGAAAAACAAAAACAAAACGAAGGTTTTCTTTCCTCTGGGGAGATGCTGTTTTGTCTCTTGAAGAAGCTTGGTAAGCCTCAGTGTAGGATGTACATGATGGTTTCACAGGAGACACGTTTTAAAAATCCTCTCTGATACCCTTTCTTATGTCTGATGGCCAATCTCAATCAAAAGAAGGCTTTCCCCTGCTCTGTGACGAGTGACTCTCGGCATGAAGCAAGTTAGATTCCTCCAGTCAGCAATTTGGTTTCAGTCTCAGACTTTCAATTGAAACTAAAAGAAGGAAGGAAGGAAGGAAGGAAGGAAAAAAGGAAGGAAGGAAAAAAGGAAAGAAAGGAGAGAAGAAAGGAAGGAAGGAAGGAGAGAAGGAAGGAGAGAAGGAAGGAAGGGAGGATAGAAGGAAGGAAGGAAGCATGAGTTCATTTTATAAAACTTTTATCCAACATGTGTGATGTACAAAACTCCATCTTGGAATTCCTGAGAGATATATCCTAACACCATCTCGAACCCCAACTTTCCAAAACCACGGTGACACTTCACAGGAGTGACTGTGTGCAGAGGAGAAGACAGGAAGCAGTAACAGCAGCCCTGGGCTGGGCTCAGGTGCTCTGGACGCAGATAACAGGTTTACAGAGGGGCCTGCAGCTCCCTGGGCAATGGACAGCAGCCTTCAGCATCGAACCCAAACCAGACACCCTCTCTCAGAGCTAAGGGCCTAGTGGACACCAGGCTTCATTCTCACCAGCTCAGGGACTGGACAAGATCACGCCTGCAGTGGGGCAGGGGTGTGGCAGGCAGAGGCCAAAAGAAGCCTCAGCATCTACAGGTCTCTACGTTACTTCTCACTCTCCCAGTGACTCAATTTTTTAGATATTTTACATCCTAATGTGGTAGGCAGGGCACCTTGTAGTGACTTTGCACCTGTGGATCTTGGGGCATCACTGTTTGTTTCTTGGCAAGTGACTGAGGCCTGCCTAACTCTGCACAGGGCCAACTAATTAGAGCCGGTCACTCAACAGAGCGCAGAAAATATCCACAATGATTAGCAGATCTGTTCAGGAATTTTGAGTTGCTTTTTGTGTGTTTTAAAATTTCGTTTGTTTTTATATTTACTCTGTTAACTAATGGCATATGTTTGTGTGTACACAGAGTTTAGAATGACAAGGTAACAACATAAAGGCAGAGCGGCTTTGTGGTTAGAGTGAAATGTTGTTCAAACATGCCATGCCTCCTCCCCACCCTACATTCATTTTTTTCTGTTAAGGCGTCATGTCTCCAAGAAGCTTTCTTTAATAAAGCTGCTTTTGAATTATTTAATAAAAATAGCCCCTATTCTTTGCACACTTACAATATGTCAGGCATTTTTTTGAATACATGGATATTATATCTCTATTTGACAGATGAGAACACTGAGACTCAGAGAGTAAGTTCACAAGAACTCTAAAGCTAGTGAGTGAGTAGCTGAGCTAGAATTAGAAGCAAGTGTATTTGAGTCTTGTAGAAAGATAACTCCCCAGATTAAGCAGTTGTATGTTGTTACTGTCTACCTCTGGCTTGGACTGGGACAAACTAATGTATGTTAGAACAATGAGTAAGCGCATGTCAGTGGGAGGCAGGGCAGGTGGACAGTGGCAGAGACAGCTGCCTGGGACATGGAAAGGCCATGCACCCCATTCTTTAAGGCAACAGCATTGGGTTCACGCTCACCTGCATTAGAGTTGGGATTTCTCCATTTCACCTTTTGTTTTGTTACCTTGGTGAATTGACTTATTTTTCTCTGATTCCAGGTCAACCAGAAGGATTTGTTACAGATGGTTTTTGGGTTAACAAGGGCTAACGATGGAAAAATCACATTCTAGAGTAAAAGCTTGGGGGAAAGAGTCTGGAATCCAAGGCTACCAGAGCAGGCTGTGGAAAGAATGAAGTAACATGAGCCAGACAGAGCTGGAGGAAGAGTTCTGGGCTCAGCAATGTCAGGACAGCCAAGCAGGAAGCAAAGGCCCAAGGAGGTACCAGGGATCTGACATCTGCATCGATCAGTGGATGGAATTAACAGACCGGAGTGAAAGCCGGAGACCTAGTGGTGATGAATCCCACCCTTAGAGGACTGAGGGTGGCCTGGCTGCCATCCAGCTGGGCCATTCTGATGGGTCAGTGCCAAGGACTGATCAATCAGTGCCCGTGCCCAGCAAGTTGAGGCCTGTGTCCAGCTGCTCAGGGGATATGCTGAATATGGTCCCTGACTAGTATGGCTGCGAATTTAAGCTGGGAAGCATGTGATCATTAGAAGACCTATTTCCAAACCCAGAAAAAATAGGAGCCCAGGAAATTAGCTGGATAAGAAGTTTTAAAAATGCATGGTTAATGTAACAGATCTCACCTATCTGAGATCCACGTCTATTCACCATCATTAAATGCCTCCTACTTAACGTGGGCTGACAGGGGTTAGAGAGTGAGCTCTGGTAGCCAGAAAGTGGAGAACTCTAGAGATGTTGTTTTCTGTGTTCCCAAGCTTTGTACACTGCCTAGCTCTTAGTAAGCAACCAATATATATCTGTCGATTACAGAAGTACAGCTCAGATTCCCAGGGAGTTTTCAGCCATTGTGATTTTCTAAGTAATGTTTCTATAAGCACCTAACAAATCATTGCATTATTAGTAAACTTACAATCTGTAAAACAAATTAGTAAATTAATATCACAAACTTACTATTTAGTTCACTCCTTTGTTTAATGACACAATCTTGATTTTATTCTGATAATCTCTCATTGAATAAACAATGAGTTCCCAGGTGCCAGAATGACTTGAGAAATCTTTATTACAACTCCTGATCCATGATTGAATTTGAACCTGTGAATTGCTGAAGTCTTGAACACTTAAAGGAAATAATGTAATACAGTTAGTTGATGTCTAGGTCTTCTCTGACCTTCTATCCCTACCTCATCCTAGAGCACCGGGAACCTTCCCTAGCACAGCAGTAAGGTCCCAGCATGACAACTGCTCTGTCACTGACCAGCTCTGCTCCTGACTGTAAGCTCCATGGGGCCAGAGATTTATCTGCTTCACCCTTGTATTTCTAGTGTCCACTCGGCTGATTGCATTGTCATGGTAGGTGCTCAATAATTTTTTATTAAATGAATGAATGATGGTGAGCCAAAATTCACAATCTGATTATTGGCCTTTGTATATCTAAACTTTTAATACCATGACATAATAGAATATCTGATACTGACAAATTTTAGTTGTATTGTTACTGTGAAAAATTAAATTCTTACAGTTAATAGAATAAGACAGTGCTGTGTATGACTTTCTAAAATCTTTTGGAAAAATATATAGTTGGGTGCTTTTAAGAATATATTTAAAGTCAAAATAATGAATTTTGAATATCAAATAATGAATATTTGAACAGTTATTCCTTTTATTTTCTAAATGGCACAAGACTCTAAAAGCTTTATGCTATGGAGACATTTATTTTCAAAGTTCTGCTTTCAAGTTTGAAGAAATTTCTATACAAGCAATATATATTTGTAGTAGAACTATTTAAAAATAAAATGAAGGAAGAGGAAACAAATTACTAGAAATAATGCATTGTCCTAACATCCAGGTATAATCAGAGTAAAAGCCTGGCAGAAAGATTCTGGAATTCAAGAATATTTTTGCTCTATACCCATACCTTTACCATATCTTCATCTCTTTGTCTCTCTCTCTTTTCTTAACCCTCTCACACTCATGCATATGTGCGTGTGTCTCTCTGTATGCATGTATGTATGTGTTTCTGTCTGTGTGCATGTGTTTCTGTCTGTGTGCATGTGTTTGTGTGTGTATTTCAATGCAGATGCAAATTTATATTTCAAAATATAATTCTCCTCTCACAGCTCCAATGTAAACATAGGAAATGAGTTGGCAGTGGAGCTGTGGAAAAAGGAAAGGTTAGCAAGGCCAGTCTTGATGGTCAGATGTGTGTGTCTGACTCAAAATGTAAATTATGTACTAATCCTTCAATGTACATGCTACATCCTATCATAAACTTTGATGCCTGGGGAAAATATGACCAGTCATTTTTATATTTTTCTAGAAGACTTACTATTTCATTTGTAGTTCTTTCAACTTTTGCCTGAAGAATTGCTTTTTGTGGAATGTCTGTAGGTGGTCTCTAAGGGACTCCACAGAAAAAGAGCCAAGCCCCTCTTATGTCTGGTCTGCAACAGGTATCACCCTACTACTGTGAATTCCACTAATTGAAGTCGAGTTTTTGAAAAAACCAAATATCTCAGCAGGAAATCTGTAATACAATAAAACTGCTAATCATTCTGTGACAGTATAATATGTAAACTCATTACAGTAAATTCTATATATTCCACTCTTTTAGATTCTTCCAGGCCCCTTTTCAGCTACACATTGAAAATTGGATAAATATACCCAGTAATGGGATTGCTGGGTCTGGGTATATATTCAGAGGGATATAAATTATTCTACCATGAAGACCCATGCATGCGAATGTTCATTGCAGCATTATTCACAACAACAAAGACATGGAATCAACCAAGATGCCCATCAGTGACAGATTAGATAAAGAAAATGCAGTAAACATAAACCATTCAATACTATGTAGCCATAAAAAGAATGAGATCACTGCTTTTGCGGGAACGTGGATATAAATGAAGGCCATTATCCTTAGCAAACTAACTCAGGAACAGAAAACCAAATACCGCATGTTCTCACTTGTAAGTGGGAGCTAAATGTTGAGAACTCATCAATACAAACAAGGCAACAGCAGACACTAAGGTCTACTTGAGGGAGGAGGTTGAGAGAAGGGAGAGGAGCAGAAATAACAACTATTGGGCATTAGGCTTCATACCTGGTGATGAAATAATCTGATGCAACAAATCCCCAGGAGACAGGTTTACCTATATAACAAACTTGCACATGGATACCCAAACCTCAGATAAAAGTAAATAAAAAAAGAAAATTGGGTAAGTACCCCCATAATTCTGTACTGTCCTCTTGCATCCACTTCTGGTGTCCAGTAATAAGAATATTCTGAAGGATACTACTACCAGCTTCTGCACTGTGCAGTGGAAATTTTGGATGTGAATCCTACATATTAGCACACACACTTCACCATGCAGCTGCTGATTAATTCATTTTTCTTAGCTATACCAGTTTCAATTTCTTAAACTATCAAAGATTGGCAAAGAAAAAAAGGCTTGGACATGTTGTTTACTCTTTTTTCAGTTTTGCTGAGGTATAATTGACAATAAAAATTGTTCATATTCCAGGTGTACAATGTGATATTGTCAGATACATAAACACAGTGAAATGATTACCACAGTGAAGCTAACTAATATATCCATTGGCTCACATGGTTACCTTTTTTTTTTTTTGGTTTGTGGTGAGGATACTTAAGATCTATTCTCAGCAAATTTCAAGCATACAACACATTATACTTGACCCTTGAACAACACAAAGGCAAGGGGCACTGACTCACTGTTCAGTCCAAAATTTACATATTAACTTCTGATTCCCTCAGAACTTAACTCCTAATAGCCTACTATTGAGGTATCAGCCTTGCTGATAACATAAAAGTTTGATTAACACATATTTTGTAAGTTATATGTATTATGTACTGTATTCTTTCAGTGAAGTAAGCTAGAGAAAAGGAAATGTTACTAAGAAAATCATCAGGAAGAGAAAATATATTAACCATTGATTAAGTGGAAATGGTCATTATAAAGGTCTTCAGCCTTGTCGTGTTGACATTGAGTAGGCTGAGGAGAAGGAGTAAGAGGAGGGGTTGGTCTTGCTGTCTCTGGGGTAGCAGAGGCAGAGGAAAGTCTGTATATAAAGGAACCTACACAGGTTGCTCAAGTGTCAACTGTATTATTAACTATAGTCACCATTCTATATAGGGCTCCAGAACTCATTCATCTTATAACCAAATGTTTATACCCTGTGACCAACATATCCCCATTTCCTCACCTCTCTACCCTGGTAACAACCCTTCTACTCTCTCTTTCTATGAGTTCAACTCTTTTGGATTCCACACAAAAGTGAGATCAGCAAGGAAAAAATAATTATAAAGATATGTAAGATAAGTAAGGATAAAGATATTATCCTTGTATTTGTGCTATTCACTGTCTGGACTTAAAAGACACCATTCCTCAGTTAAATTTCAAACATATTATATATATTTGCATATCATATATACATATATCATCTTGCTCTCTACTATATATATATATCTAGTGTGTGTATATATATAGTAGTATGTATAATACTATATGTAGTAAATACATAGTGTTATACCTAGAATCAAATGGAATTATACTACAAATGTTTTATAATCTAATGTTTGGCTTTAGAATATATCATGAATATCATTCCAGGTGACCAACTTTTAAACTCTGGTTTTCTATAGCACTTGTTTAGTTTTGCATTATTTTCTCTGCCTGTGCAGCAGCTATGTATCATGCTTTGCCAATGCATATGAAGGCAACGTGGAAGCAGGATTTGTGTTGTGCCTTCCATAGCCCTTGATAGACTCATGGATACATTAATGCTATTTAATAAGTGATTATAAAATTAAATTAGTGAATAGTATTGAATCTAGCTAGACACTGTTTCATATTTAAGTGTTAAGGAGTGGACATTATACAAGGTGATCAAAAAGGTAAATGGGCTAGGAAGTTGAGTTCTGTGTAAAACAAAAGCCTTAATTGGTTATAAACTGTTCATTCCCACCTGTATTTGACAGTCCTATGTTCAAAATTTAGTCTTAAATTAATACAACAGTGACAATCTTAAATATCAATCATTAGAACTTCAGTTATAGAACTTCAATTACAACAAGGGCCTAGTCCAATGTAGGATGAAAATTCTTTAAAATTTTTTATAATCACACCAATAATCTGAAAATTCCTTGATATTTTTTAGCATTCACAATAATAAAAAATCAAGGAAAATATTGTCTTTCACATCTGGAAAACAGTATATAGTTAATACCAAACTGTAGTTAGATATGAGTAGTAGAAATGTATATAATAAGAATGATAAGCGTATAATGTTTTCTAACTCTATGCCTAGGCCATGGTACATTTACATTTCACATTAAACATTAAAGCAAACGGAGATAACTTTAATATCTAAAGATGTTTTATATCTCCTTTGTTATTTACAAGAAAAGCAAATGGGTTTACCTAATATAATGAAACTGGGCAGAGATTTATATAATAAGATGAATTTATTAAAGAAAACTCAATATATCAGTTTTAGCAGCTGAAATATTGCTTCAATTTTAAAATGACCAGTTCATTGGGATTTTATTTAGGAAAGGCAAGAAACTAAAAGAAAATAATTAATGACAATATAATAAATCTAAACACTTTGGCAGAATACATACTTCCTAAATATTATACTTGTCTAGGATTTCACTTTGAATATATTGTATTCTTTTGGAGAAAGTTGCATTTGGAATATCAACTGTAATTCAATACATTTCATTATAAAAATAGTTTTTTTGTTATCCTGTTATTTTCTTGTTACATGAAATACCACTGTCATGTAGGTGTATTTACAATGAATATGTTTCAACAAACATTTTCTATAACAACATAATCTCCCACGTGTATGCAATTGTTTGGGGCAAAGAAAGATTAGGAGAGAGACAGGCAAAATTGACCTAAAACTGATTTATCTGGTAGACTAACCCCTTTGACTTCGCAATCTCTAATACCCCAGCTATTAACACCTAAACTTCCAAAGCGGAGAGGAAAATAACCCAAGAATTAGCAGCTAGGAGATAATTTCTTTTATGATTTAGCCTGCTAGTAGGGAAAATTTTCCACTTGCAGCAGCACCTGCCAAGGAGGTACAAAACTGAATACTGTGTTCAAGTACAGTGGTCCTAACCAGCTAAAGTTGTTAAAGGGCCATTAACCTTGAGTGATTCAATGCATTGGATCCCCAGCAGACTGAACCAAAGTCTCTGTCCTGGCCAATGAACAGTGAGACTTGTATCAGCTAATCTCACACAGACACTTCAGGAACGTTTCTGGGAATCCAAAGGTCTAGTACATGCTGAGACATCCCCTCAATTTCTTCCCCTTTATGAAAATGTGGGGAGGTTATATGAAGACTCAGGAAAAAGTCAAACAACATCTTGTATGGTTGGGATTTGTCCTGCATAGTGCTGCATATCTCTTAGATAAGTGATACTATGTGGCATTACTACACATAGGTCTAAGACAAAGAGGTACCTCTTGGTCAGAAGACAAGGGTCTAAAAACCAAAAGATACCTCTCACACTCACATATAATAATCTAATATTTAAGAATTTTACTTCTCCTTCCTGTAACTCTGAGCTTTGCTTGTAGTAGTGTTTTAGATACAAATAAAGGAATCCTTAAAACCATATGCAAAAGTAATTCTCTTGCATTGGAAGTTGAATCTGCCTCCTAATCATTTCATGGTATTCATTACAAGGAAACAGCTGAATCGTTGTGGTGCTACTTGAAGTGGTTAATACTAACCACAAGGAAAAACAGAAAAACTACATAATGGGTATAGGAGGAGTATGGATAAAATTCAGATGATCTCAATGGAGATTTTTAAAATTTCATATTCTCATATTTTTTCATAAGAGTATGTCAGGATACACTTCAATATAGATCTAAGATGGACTAAAATGGATTCGATTTACTTTCCTGCCTAAAATAACTAAAAAACAAAATGTATAAAACATACAAAATATATGAAGCAGCTGTTTGCTAGACAATGAACATTAAGCAACAAGGGACAGTGATCCTTCAAAGACGAGAAATAAACTGAAAAGCCAGATGTTTGCCCCGATTTACTACTAGGGAAAGTTTACAGACTGTGGTGCGGAAAGGGGAACGTGGGCAGTGCCCAGAATCTTGTAGAGTTGTGGAGATGAATCTGGGAACCCGCAACGGACAAGGCAGTTATATTTTCCAGGACAGAGCTGTGCCAGAGAGGAGAAGATTGACAGAGAGAGAGCCCAGATATCTGCAGAGAATCCCCTAGCATGTTCAGATCAGTTCTGCATGTGATGAAACTACTCAAGTGTGGAGAAATAATCACCAAAAAGAATTAGAGGGAATTATCCTTGGAGCTCATACAGGGCTGGAAATAGTGCCTGTTCCCAAAGGTAAAAGTGAAAAACATTATAATTCGTAGAGCATCTGCTAAAGGACTGAGAAGGATGCTGTCTCCAGGGTGGGAAACATTAACAACTCTAGATTGAAAAACTTTTGATCCCACCAAATGCAATAAAAAGCAAGACCCAAAAGGATCAAACTAAAATTAATTACATCCCAGAGCAAAACTGAAGAATATTTCTAGCAATGCAAAAATATCCAGCACACAAGAAGATAAAAATCCATTATTTTCTTCCAATAAAAACTTACTAGGAAGGAAGGAAGGGAAGGAAAGAAGGAAGGAAGGAAGGAAGAGAGAGAGAGAGAGAGAGGGACAGGAGGAAAAAGGGAGAGGAGGGAAGGATGAAGGAAGGAAAAAATGAAGGAAGGAGGGTAGACAGGAAGGAAAGAAGGTACAACTCATATTAAAGAAAAAAATCCCTGAATGGAAACTGACCCATAATTAACAAAGATGGTAAGATTAGCGAACAAGTAACTTAAAACAGAATTATATCTTAATTCATTCTGCTCACTATACTAGAGGAAATATACTAGTGAAAACACTGACCAAGTCAGATATAGAGGACATAAGAAAGAGAGAAATTAAACTTCTAGAGAGAAAAAATACAAGGTGTGAAATGAAAAACACGCTGGATGAGATGAATGCAGATTTTATACTGCAAAAGAAAATACTCGTAAATTTTAAGACAGGGCAATAGAAATAATCCAACGTGGATCGAAAACATGGAAAAAGAGTTTTATTAAACAAAAAGAGCATCAGTGAGCCTCGGGACAACTTCAAGGGTCTTTTGTAGTTGCAATTAGAGTCCCTGAAGGAGATGGTAAAGATAGAGTTAAAAAAATTTACAATTTGAGGGCCACATTTCTTTCTTTCTTTCTTTCTTTCTTTCTTTCTTTCTTTCTTTCTTTCTTTCTTTCTTTCTTTCTTTCTTTCTTTCTTTCTTTCTTTCTTTCTTT
>NW_012104987.1:1084111-1139118 GCF_000951045.1 Mandrillus leucophaeus
TCCTTCCTTCCTTCCTTCCTTCCTTCTTTCCTTCCTTCTTTCCTTCCTTCCTTCCTTCCTTCTTTCCTTCCTTCCTTCCTTCCTTCCTTCTTTCGACAAGGTCTCCCTTTGTTACTCGGGCTGGAGTGCAGTGACACAATCATGGCTCACCACATCCTCAACCTCCCAGGCTCAGGCAATCTTCCCACCTCAGCCTCCCAAGTAGCTGGGATCACAGGGGCACACCACCACGCCCAGCTAATATTTGTATTTTTTGTAGAGACGAGATCTTGCCTACTCCGCAGGAAGGTCTCAAATTCCTGGGCTCAAGCAATCTGCCCGCCTCGGCCTCCCAAAGACTGGGATTACATGAGTGAGACACTACATCCAACCTCAAAATTTTCTACATGTCAAAAATTACAAAACAGGAAAACTCAATGCACAAGAAACTGCAAGCACAAGAAGCTTCAGGAAACGACACCAAAGCACACCAATTACATATCTGAAAACTGGTGATAGAAGAAAATCTGAAAACTGACCAGATAAAAGATTTTCACAAAGAAATAAAGACAAGAATGACAACTGATCTCTATTAAAACTAACAAGTAAGATTTTGGGTAAGTAAGATGGGTTAGATCAGGTAACAGTTAAAGAAGAGACAGTCACTAAGGAAATTCATGGAAACTCCGAAGAGGTTTCCATGAGCACCATTTAAGTATCCCAGGATTAAAGAGACCTTTAGAAAAATTACCAAGGCTTCAGAAGATTTTGGCCAAAATGCTATAATTTGGTTAGAAAATTTGTGGCACAAATACCCAATCAACACTGGATTGGTTCTTTGTTGGTTCTGGGATACAGTGCATAGTTACTATTATAATCATAATTTGTTAAATATAAGATTCATTTATATTTCATAATTTTATTTATTTATTTTCAAAATGAGTTGCCAAGCATGCTTTTTTTCTCCATAACTTCTTTGAAGAACTGACCTCTAATTAATAAAGTAGCAGCCTCCTGGTTCCCATTATCCATGCTAACCACCCCCATTTGTGTCTGTCTTCCACAGTATACAGGAGCTCCAGGTATGCAGACAGCATATTGGGTCTTTGGTGAGAGGCAGAGCCCCCTTCCCCACTGAAGCTGAATATGAAGGATACCAGGGCTAGTGGCTGGTGCAGGGGTAGAGATGTCAGTCATTGCTGGAGGATCCTGTGTGGGTTGGTGTTTTCAGCTGTGTCCAGCTCCAAATCTGCTGACCAGATACTCTGACCATTCTGAAGCTTGCACAAGCACCTTGTGAGCTTTGAAAAGTTCTCTCCTGTTCACACAAGCTAGAGTGGTGCTGCTATTACAGCTGAGAATGTCATCTGTCTCCTACACATTCACTGTGGTGTCTATAATTCATTGACCTCCCCTTACAAGTGCTTTCCTGAGTGAGAGAAAGGAGCACTGGGCTTGGAGGGAGACCAAACAGGCAGGGTGGCCAGACCTGCCCCTTCTTCTCTCCTGGATGGCAGTGCCGGACTGCTTTGCTCAGAAGCTGAGTTATGGAGCAGAAGGGGCTCAGCAGGGCTTTCTGGGCTCCCTGGTTCATTTCAGGCACCCTGGTGGTCTCCACTGCTGGCTTGTCTACCTCCCTTTGTTCCCTCAGGGCTCAGCCTCAGGATCTCTGCAGCCCTTGCTTTCCTCAGCAAGCCTCCACCCTGATAGAGAGACTCACATCTTGGAAACTGCAGCCAACGCCTTGAAAATGTGTCTACATTTCTATTTGTGATCCAGAATTTTCACTTCTAGAGTATCATCTTTGAAAAAATGGAGACTTACGGATGCAGGTGTTCCCTTCAATGAGAGTGAAAAAGGAAAAATGGCCCAACGTCCAACAGCAGAAGGTGCTGAGTAAGATGTGACACAGGACCACTGAAAATGCACAAGGGCTAGAGAATGTCTGGGCAGTGTCCACCTGTGGGGACAGGAGATCACAGAGGCGCATGGGCTACACATGGAGGGCCAGGACAGGAGGAGGAGCATCTCATGGGGAGGGCACTGTGTCTGGGTGGAGGGACTAGATCTTTTATTTTATTTTTCATTAATGTTGAATTCCTTCTTTTACTATTAATATATTACATATTTTTGGCTTTGTAATAAAATGTCTATAAAAATTAAAACTAGGTGATATACATCAATTATTTAATAGTGAATTTAATATTTATTTATTTAATAGTGAATTATTTAATAGTGAATGTTAAATGGATAGTATTTAATATGATGTGAACTTTTCATAATTATAAAGATAAGACGAACATTCTAAAATATTTAAGTTTTACTTAAAGGAGAAAATAAAATATTTTCAATGTCCCACCACCAAATCTGATCATCAGTAAATGGTTTGGCCACCTCTCTCAGGCTCTGTCTCTCACTGTCTCTCTCCTTCCCTGTCAGTCTGTCTCACTGCCTCATATGCACATTCATTTACATATATGTGTGCCTGTATGTTTACACGGTATATTTTATTTTTTAAAAAATAAGATCCTCAGTGCTGCACTTTTTCACATCAATTTCCTTGCAGTCTTTCCCATGTGGGCACAGAGACCCACCATGCCCACCTCAGCAGCTGCTTGGCATTCCCTGGTTACACGGACCCAATTTTCTTCACCCATCCTCTCTACGTGGATGTTAATGATGTTTCCAATTCCTTGTTATTTCAACCTGTGATGTGATGAAGATTCTTAAAAAGAAATCTTGAAACATGGTGCACCAATGTCTACGGGATGAAGTCCCAGGGTTATCACTGCTGGCTAAAGAGGCAGCGGTTTAGAGCTTTGATAGATGCTGCCAGCTCAAGAGAAGCATATCCCTAAACAACTCTCCCAGGGCATCTCCTGAGGCCTCTGCTTCCCACATTCTCACCAGTGCTGGTCGTCACCTGACATGCAAACCTGCCAGTCTGATGGGGACAAGTGACAGCTCAATAATGTGTTCAGGTGAAGAGGTCAGCTCCTCCACTCCAGGAGGATGGCATTTGAGCAGTGCCTAGAAACAAGGACGGGGCAGGAGGCTGGCTGTCAGCCGAGGGGCTCCTGGAAGAGGCAATGATGTGATCCTGTGGCATTTCATGATTCCCTTGCTGCCGGCTCATGCAGAGAGGGCAGATTGGGCCCTTGGCAGAATGTCTCTGTGTGTGAATGTGTGTGTTTCTGTGGAGTTTTGTTTACTGTATATGTACATATATGATGTTTATCTGTTCATAATTATAAAAATAATATGAACATTAAAAAATATTTCAGTATCACTTAGAGGAGAAAATAAAATATTTTCAATGTCCTACCACCAAATCTGACCATATTAAATGGTTTGGCCAGATCTCTCAGCCTCTGTCTCTCATTGTCTCTTTCTCTGCCGGTCTCTCTCACTGTCTCACATTCACATTCATTTACATAAATGTGTGCATGCATGTTTATATGGTATGTTATTTATTTTTTTAATGAGATCCTCCATGCAGATGATCAGCGTGCTTCTTCGTATTCATAACATGTTTATATATGTGTGTGTATATGTATATACATATATAAATATAACTCTATACACTATATATGTGCATATATGCACAGGTAGTGTTTGTGTCCCTCTTTCTGCATGAGGCTCCCTGGACTGGTGGTTGACACCCACGATTCCTTTGAGCACTGCTGATGAGCTGCGGGATGGCCTGAGACCCCGCTGAGTGCAGGCCCCCGGCTGGTGCGCTGATGCAGATATCACCACGGAGTCCTGGAGTAAGGGCCGCTTTCCTTCTTGGTCTGTCCCTGTCAAGTGAGTCTGGAGGAAGTAGGTTTACTCTGCCACGGGTGGGGCACAGCGGGGGGTTGGAACCTCAGGGAGCACTTCTGAATATTGCACCCAGGGGGTTGGCTACAGAGAGAGGCCATGGGAGCCTTTTATCCAGGTTCGCGTGTGAAGTGTCAGGGTCCTGCTGGCCCAGCCATTCTGGGATAAGAATGGGGGCCGGGAATTCTGCTGCCCATCTGTGCCATGCTACATATCTGACAGCCAAGGGCCACAACCTGCCTTGTGCCCGGGTGGATGGCAATGGGTTAAAAGGCAAAAGCCAGAGGGACCTTGCTGTATCAGGGGGTCCCCCATTCAAGTCCTATCCACTCTCCACCCTTCTGAACTTCAGAGAACAGAGGAGAAGGGGTTCTTTTTGGCTGGCGTAAATGTATACGTCCCCAGCCTTTCCGGGAAGTCCTGAGAACCGCTCTAAAGCCCACACTGCTGAGTCCCTGGGGCCAGACACCTGGCACAAGGACTGGGGGCTCGCGGCAGCTTTCCGGCTAGCGCATGCGCAGTTAGCATTCCTGGCCCCTGCAGGACCTGGGCCCATGGTCGAAGCAGGTCCCTAGAGAGTTCTCATTTAGAGAGCTGCTGCATTCGTCCTGCTCAGGTGTTAAAAAGAGAGCTTTTTCTGACGGAGAGGTTTCTGTGAAGAGGCCATGGCGCGAAGGTCTATCAGATTTGTATGTGTAACTGACCAAAAGGAAAATTGAAGCTCAGATACCATCACGGTTCAGCCCAACTGGCGATGGACGAAGGCCCTCTGCAGTCTGCTGGTGCGTGGGCTGAGAAGCAGAGTGGACTTCCTGCCTTCAATTAATTGGCAAATAACAGCACATTCTGGGTTGCTTCCTTTCTCTGGAACACAGTCCTGTCTGCATGAGAGGGAAAGGGTGGATGCTCTGTACGATTCTAAAGATCTGGGGCTTTCAGTTGGCCCATGTCCATGTCTACTTCTAATTGTCCCCATGCCTCAGTTTCTCGTAGGGGAACTATCCCCCGGCTCAAGCCCATGTACTTAAGTGAGGCTGACACACTTCCTGGCTACAGGAGGCAGAGTCTATGTGGGATCAGATATTGGAGGAACCACTGGTGTCTTTCCCATGCGCCGTGCAGAGGGGCTTCATGGATGCACTGTCTGCAGCCCACCCTGGCCCAGTGGGCGTGCCCACCATGAACGTGAGGCCCAGTGGCCCTGTGCTTGGTCCACTTGTGTCCTTCCCAGGAAGAGAGTCTGTGTGGGCCCTGGAGCCCCTCTCTGTCTCACCCTGTCAGGGTGAAGGGAGTAACACTGTCCATGCTAAGCTCCTACCTGCATAGTTCCAGTACACCCACCATTGGACATTGGGGAACCTGAGTACCATAGAGAAGCAGAGACTGCTGAGGGTATAGGGCATGGGCATGTCCAGAAAAGAGTGGATTCCCACCTCCTAGGCCAGGGCTCGACCATCTCATACGGGGTTCCCTAAAAGACTGGGGAGTCCTGCCTAGCCTTCCCATGTGGGCCCTGCACCTCTTAACAAGCCCATGGGTGTGCACCCACATGCATGATGATCATAGGGCTGAAGTAAGAGGAAAAGTGGACCCTGGACGGGTCGGAGGGGAGGGTGACAAGGGAAAAATAAGAAAGAGGTTGGAGGTAGCTCTGCAATGGGGCAGGAGCACCCACTCTCCTAGCACCATGACCAGGGCCATAGCCTTGGAAGGAGAGAGATGCCACGATGCTGGGCTGGCGGCATTGAAAGGTACCCAGGGGTCTGCCTGGTCTGGGACCATCTCACTGCAGTCAGAAGATGATGGTACCTGGGGTTCCATGTTCACCATTCTGGGCACCTTCAACTGAGACAAGACCCCCTAGGGCGAGGAGGGCTACAGGCACGAGGGCCTCAGTTTCCCTCTTTACATATTGTGATGCTACAAGTTGGTCACCCCAAGGTTCCCACAGGTTTAGAAAGTGTATGGCTCCAGGTTCCCTGTAGATGCCTTACTGAACTTCATGGTCCTTGGAAAATGCTTTCTATTTCCTCGGAGTCTGTTGCAGCACAGAGAGTCTTGGGGGACTGGAGGACTGAGATGTGGGGTAAGGAAGAACATGGCAGAACACTGAACCACTCATCTCGAATAAGGCAAAGACCATCTGTGACAGCCTTGAGTCCTCACTGGAGATGAGCCCATAGTCACTGCCCTGGCTGTGGTGAGGTGGCCTGATGAGTGAAATGGACCGCAGAGCTAGTGCTGGCAATAGGGGGACAAGGAAAGTTTCCGGGGTCCCTCTCAATGCCCTGGATCCTGCAGTTCCTGCTCCTTTGTTCCTTGAAACCAGGGAGAGCTGATCCCTTGAAGTCACTCAAACAAAGGTGTTTTGGTTGGTGGTTTTTCTCCTTTGGGTGCAGTGCTAGCATCAGCCACCAGGGAGGCTGGGCCCACCGTGCTCTGCTGGAGCAACTGGAGCCAGAGAGGAGCCACCCAGGGGTCACTCTGGTCATTCCCTTGCCACCTCCTATTAGGAGCATCCACCTTCACAGCCTGCGCTGCTGAGGGAGGAACGTTGGGACGAAGGGCTCGAGATCCTCTCATTCATTCATTCACTCATTCATTCAGTAACTAGGCCCTGAGCACTCACTTTCTTCAGCCTCTATGAATGAATGACATGGTCCTTGCCCTCTAAGAGCTCATGGTCTGGACGACGAGAGGACAAAACCATGAAAACAAATGTGATCAGAAGAAAAGAGTGAGCATAATGTTGAAATAAAGCAGAGTGTGTAAATGTGAGATGAAGGCCACTTTGTGGCTAGGGGGTTGGAAAAGGCCTCATGGAGGTGACATTTATCCTTGATGATCAGGCCTCTTTGCCAGTACTGCCAGCTTCAGGGTGGTCACGGATGGGGCTGGCCTCTGGACAGGAAGGGGCCAAAGGCCTAGGAGCCCAGCCTCTGCAGGGGAGCCCTGGGAGGCCAGTGAAGAGGACAGGCCAGCGCTTTGACTCTTCTACTCTTTCCTGCCAACCCTCTCAGAATCGTCTCCTCCGTGCTGGGCACCTGGATGGATCCTTACTCCAGTGATTTCTATCAGCCCCCATAGTTGCCCCCTGTCAAGGTGCTGGGGCCTATCTGCAGCTCAACACGCCTGGCCCGGACCTGCAGCAACATATCCACCTTCTCCTGGCTCAGCTGGAGCCTCCAGAGCCCACTGAAGCAGAGCCCGAGTGTGAGGAGGCCTGGGGGTGGGTTCACATGAGCCTGTGGGAAGGGGACAGGGCTGGACCGCACAGAGCAGGGCTGCCAGAAGCTGGGGAGGGGATGCAGCAATGAGAAACTCAGCCCAATCATGTGGCCGACTGCAGTCTGGAAGACTTCCTGGGTGTGGAGTTTCTCTGAGCTTCTCAGAAAAGCAGAGGGAAGATTTTTGTCAGTGGAAGGCACATGGAAAGTCAGTTATGTTGTTGATCTTTCTTCCTCTGGCAGCTCCAGTCCAAACTCAAAAGCCATCTCCAGAGTGTGTGTGAGGGCTAGGTCCACCACCAGCTCCAGCTCCAGGCTTAACCAGCTGCTCTAGGGAAATCTGCAGAGCTGAAAGCAAGAGCAGCAACAACCGTAGCACCAGCTCCTAAGCTCCTTTGCAAGCTCCATCAACAGCTCCAGCTGCAGGGCTAAGGCAGTCCCAGCAACGGCACCAGACCCAGCCATGCAGCCACTGCAGCCTCTGGCCCCAGCTCCAGCTCCAGAGCCCAAGTCAGCTCCAGCTCTAGCTCCAGGTCTTGAGACAACAGAACCTGTTGCTGTTTCGTAATAGCCATCCTAGTGAGCGTGGAGTGGTATCTCATTGCTGGTTTGATGTTAGTTTCCCTGATATCTAACGTTGCTCATCATCTTTCATGTGCTTGTTCACTGATTGTACATTTTCTCTGAAGAAATGTCTATGCAAGTCCTTTGCCCATTAGTAGTTGGATTGGTTGTGTTTCTGTCCTTGAACTGTAAAAGTTCATTATATTTTCTGGGTACAAAATCGTTATTAGACTTATCACTTAGTAATATTTCCTGAAGTCTTGAGCTGTCTTTATACTTCCTTAAGAGTGTGTTTTGATGCTCAAAAGTTTTTAATTTTGTTGATATACAATGCATCTGTTTTTCTTTTCTTTTTTTCTTTTACTGCTAGTGTTTTCAGTGACATGTTTAAGAAACTCTTGGCCAGGTGCAGTGGCTCACGCCTGTAATCCCAGCATTTTGGGAGGCCAAGGTGGGCAGATCTCAAGGTCTGGAGTTCGAGACCAGCCTGGCCAATATGGTGAAACCCTGTCTCTACTAAAAACACAAAAATTAACCGGGTGTGGTGGTGTGAGCCTGTAATCCCAGCTACTCAGGAGGCTGAGGCAGGAGAATCACTTGAACCCGGGAGGTGGAGGTTGCAGTGAGCTGAGATCGGGCCATTGCACTACAGCCTGGGTGACAGAGGGAGACTCCATCTCAAGAAAGAAAGAAAGAAAGAAACTCTTGCCAAATTCAAGGTCTTAAAGATTTGCTCCTATATTTTCTTCTAAGACTTCTAGTTTTACTTATTAATTTAGTTGTTTCATTTGTTTGCAGTTAAAGTTTTACATCTTGATGTATTAAAATCCAACTTGACTCATTGCATAATTTTACATATGTGCATGTGTGAAAAGATACATCTTCCAGTTAGTGGATAACCTTGATTTGTTTCTTGTAGGAAATTTTTCATTATTTTTCAAATTATATTAAAGAATAATAGCAAATAAATATTTATTTAGACATTCTGTAAGATGATAAAACGTGTTTTGAATGCTAGCTTGTAGGAGTATTGAGGTGGGACACTCGTTGTCCTAAGCAGTCCTGCACTGCCCTCTGGTGGCCTTTCATTTATCATGTGTTATCATTTACTTCCAAAGACCTTCCTTCTGCCTTTCAGAAGGCAGATGTTGACATTTTTGCACTTCTTTGTTTCACTTAGTTAACATATTAAATTCGGAGTTTAAAAGTGTTTTATATTTCTTTAGAAATAAAAATAAAAGTAGAAATAGCTTCAAGAAATTCAACTCTAGCTTCGTAATACACTTACATATAATCGTATGTGGCACGTATTCATACACATAAAGTGTATGAATCATAGTACACTGTTACATATAATTATTCTAGCCTTCCGGAATTCCTCATTATGACTTTGTAATACGTTTTGCAATATGAATGGTTTATTTAGTATTTTATGTTGATCAGTATATAGTGCTCAAATTCCCAGGTGTGTTAGTATTTAAATTTCTTTACAGGTTTTTTAAGTATAGTCAATTTCACAAAGAACCAATCAATTTAAAATGTACAATTCCATGAGTCTTGAAACATATATCCACAAAACCATCACTGCAATTAAAGTAGTGTACATGTATCCATTACCTCTAAAAGACTGTTCTGATTTCTGTTTAAAAATCCATTATTAGCTTGATGTACAGATAAATTCCATTTGTCCCCTCAGATTCACTCTTCACTTAGGGTCGAGGTCGTCTGTGCAATGAAGGAACTGCTTGATCTTGTTTCACTGTACAATTAGGAACCCATAATAAAAGACAGATCTGAAGATAGATGTTAAAATAGCCAAGATAGAGCATTGCCAGGACTGCCTTGGAGGAGATGACTATATGCTGAAAGCTTATGGGACTTTGCAGTTCCATGCTGGCAAAAGCCTGGGCAGCAGGAGCAGGAGTGGGTCCAAGGTGTGGACCAAGGAGCAAAATGAAGGTCTTGATTGGACTGAATTCATTGACATGAGAGAGCCCACTATGGATTTGGGTTCAAAGTGTTGGGTTGACCACTTGCTAGTGGTGTTGATATTCTGGCCTTATAAATGGCCTCCAGATAATGAGGTCAGAATTCTTGAATGTCCTTGTCATACTGCCGAGGGAGTGAGGAAAGAGTCAGAATGCATAAGGACAGGCATGGTGGGATGGAGCTATGATGTGCAGTCTGCTCAACCATCCCTAATCTTGCCTGCTGTGAGAAAGCAGAGCTCACACTCTTCATCACGGCATCGGCAAGGGAGGCGCCGGCATCTTAGAAGAGCCCTGTGCATGGCTGTCCTTTATTGCTGCCAATGATAGTAGGGGACAGTGAAGATCAGCACCATCAGGTGGCTCGGGCGTCAGAGACAAGGTGCATGCAGTCACACAGTGCGCCATGGGGGCAGGATGGGAAATAGAGAATGTGACCACAGGGATACGTGGTGAGGAATAATTGATCAGGTGTCCTTACAAATGAAATTGATGGGCAGCCTACCAAGAAAAGAATCCTAGATATGATTGTTGCTATGGTGAGGATTCACTGTCTCTAAACTAGTTATGAAATATAAGCCAGCAATGGCCTGACTCTGAGCTCCTATGCTGAGGGAGAGATTGCAGCACTTCAAGGAATGACCCTGCAATAGAGTCTCAGATATGTGCTGTGTATCTTTTCCCTCAGCTTCCCCAAATGGCTCCAAAGTCAAAGGCAATTGCTGCTGTGACCACACGCTGGAAGAAGGGAGATATCTACACGCGTTTTCTGGAGAATTTTGTCTACATGTTCGGAGCGGATTTTGAGTCCCCAACATCAGAAACGCTGTGTGGCCCATCAGTTGAAGCAGGGGCTTTGGAGGTGTCGGAGGAGGAGCTGCCTTGGCCCCAGGTTAAGTTTGTTCCGTGGGACCGTGACCTCCTCCTGTGGTTGCTCCCCATTTCCAGAACGGATAATGGGAATAGGTAGATTTAGCAACCGGTAGAATCCCCACATTGGTTTTCTGAACCCAAGAATTTTGGTTATTAGGAAGGGAAGGCCCAAGTAGAGGTTCCTAGAACTACCCCTTCCTGAAAGTAAACTGAAGGCAACACGTCATCCATGGAGGAGACTGAGGGGTGGGCAGTGTCATCAACCCCTTGAGAAATGCAGGCGGGCAATTCCCACTGTTGCTCATTTTCCTTGCCTCTTTGGTTACTGTAAAAGCCAAGTGGGGGCTGGGCGTGGTGGCTCACGCCTGTAATCCCAGCACTTTGGGAGGCTGAGGCTGCTATCCTTAATCATGAGGATGAGTGCCCCTAAGGAGGATGGAGTGGTGGGGTGGAAGGAACCCAGGCAACAGTGATTTCATGGATGACCTATGTTGAGACTTACACATGAGGGAGAAATAAAGAGTGATTTAATTGTAAATCACTCTTATTTTGGGCTCTGCGTTGTGTGTAGTCACTCTCAATTTTAAATCAAATATGTAGTATTAAGGGATAAGTAAACGTGTACCAGGCTCAAACATTTTGAAAGGCGGATCACGAGGTCAGGAGTTTGAGACCTCTCTGGCCAAAATGGTGAAACCCCGTCTCTACTAAAAATACAAAAATTAGCCGGGTGTATTGGGAGGCGCCTGTAATCCCAGCTACTTGGGAAGCTGAGGCAAGAGAATCGCTTGAACCTGGGAGGCGGAGGTTGCAGTGAGCCGAGGTCATGCCACTGCATTCCAGCCTGGGTGACAAAGCAAGACTTCATCTTGGAAAAAAAAAAAGAAAAGCTAAATGGGTCATGGAGATGGACAGTGAATTTCCACAAATGTAATCAGACAGAGACGGGAGTGGAAGCTGTGACTGTTTGTAGGATAAGCAATACTTCAGTTACGGTGTCTCGCAGAGGAGCAGGCCCAGCAGGCTGCTGTTGGGGGAGGGACCCGAGAATGGCATGAGACCCCCTGCCTGTTTAAAGAACAAATTCCTTTAAAGGAAAACAAAAAAGACTACACTACATCAATGACTAGTGTTTTTTTCATATGTATATACTGATAGAATTGACCTCCAAGAAGTTCAACCTTTTCTCCTTCTCTCCTCTTAGTAAGATAATTTATTGTATTTTTTTTTAAGTGCAAGTGGCTCATTTTTAGAGTAACCTTAACAATATCCTTTAGGAGCCCAAATTTCCCACTACTATCATTTTTTTCTTTAATTTTTTTATTGACACATGATAATTATACATATTTATGGGGAATGCTATATTTTGATACATGCATACAATGTATAATAATCAAATCAGGGTAATTAGGATATTTGAAACCTCAAGTTTTGGGGCCAGGCGCAGTGGCTCACACTTGTAATCCCAGCACTTTGGGAGGCTGAGGCTGGCGGATCACCTGAGGTCAGGAGTTCGAGACCAGCCTGACCAATATGGTAAAACCCTATCTCTACTAAAAATACAAAAAATTAGCCAGGTGTGGTGGCGCATGCCTGTAATCCCAGCTACTCTGGAGGCTGAGGCAGGAGAATCGCTTGAACCTGGGAGGCAGAGTTTTCAGTGAGCCGAGATCGCGCCAGTGCATCCAGCCTGGGCGACAGAGTGAGTGAGACTCTGTCTCAAAATGAATAAATAAAAAACAAACCCCAAGCCTCAAGTTTTATGATTTCTTCTTCTTCTTGTTTTTTGTTTTTGTTTTTTTTTTAAACTTTTATTTAAATTCAGGGGCACATGTGCCGGTTTGTTACACAGATAAATTTGTGTCATGGGGGTTTATTGGACAGATTATTTCATCACTCAGGTATTAAGCCTGGAACCCATAAGTTATTTTTCCTGACCGTCTACCTTCTCCCACCTGCCACCCTCCCATAGGCCTCAGTTTGTGTTACTCCCCTCTACGTGTCCATATGTTCTAATCATTTAGTTGCCGCGTGTAAACAAGAATGTGTAGTATTTGGTTTTCTGTTCTTGTGTTAGTTTGCTAAGGATAATGGCCTCCAGCTCCATCCATGTCCCTACAAAGGACATGATCTCGTTCTTTTTTTTTTTTTTTGAGATGGAGTCTCGCTCTGCCGCCCAGGCTGGAGTGCAGTGGCCGGATCTCAGCTCACTGCAAGCTCCGCCTCCCGGGGTCCCGCCATTCTCCTGCCTCAGCCTCCCGAGTAGTTGGGACTACAGGCGCCCACCACCGCGCCCGGCTAGTTTTTTGTATTTTTTAGTAGAGACGGGGTTTCACCGTGTTAGCCAGGATGGTCTTGATCTCCTGACCTCGTGATCCACCCGTCTCGGCCTCCCAAAGTGCTGGGATTACGGGCTTGAGCCACCGCGCCCGGCCTCGTTCTTTTTTTATGGATGTACCTCCTACTCTCCTTTATTTCCAGTTTTTATAGAGAGGTGAAGATGCTGCTTTTTGAGTCGAGGCTTAAGTGAGATTGCTGTGTGAGCTGATGTGTCATCTGTGCTAATGTTTCCTCTAAGAGAGGCAAATATTGTGGCAGATATAGCTCATTGTTCAGAAGAATTAATTTTTTCTTCTTCCTAAATACCTTGCATTGAATGTGGCCAGGTGACTGCGTTCTAGTCAATGGGAGATGAGTAGAAATGATGTGTTGAGCTTGGGTTGTGATTTCGAGATGCGGTCATGCCTGCTTTTGCCCTCTTCTTCCTCAATCTGCTGGTTGAAATCTGATATAATTTAAGAAGTCTGTCCCTGAATCACATGTAGAGAAAAACTGCCTGTCAACCAGAAAAATCTGCTTGGGCTGTTATGTGAATGAGTAATAAACTTATTATTGCTCACTGTCCTATTGTATTATGACACTGAAATATTGCTTTTGTGGTTAGCATTAATGTAATTAATAAAAATGTCTGGGTGGGTCATATAGAATATCATTAACATCAATGACTTATATAAAATAAACCATTTTGCTGGATAAACCTTTTGAGCTCCATATGTGTGCCAAGCACCTAAGACTACTAGTGTTTAGTCACTCTCCACTGTCCTCTTCCATGCTAATAAAATGTCTGATTTTATGTGGGAACACGGCTGAGAATAAAGTTGACAAGTGACCTCCATTGTCTGTCATGGGTATGGCCATGTGACTAAATTATGACCAAGTGGAAATTCTAGTCATTATATAATCAGAAGATATAATCAGAAGTATCATGTGGTAGATAACGAAATCTTTCCTTAAAAGATAGATGCTTTCTACAATGTGCCCTTTTCATTTCAGTTCTTTTCTCCAATCTACTCTCTGGAATGCAGATGTGATGGCTGGAAGACTGGCTGCTATCCTTAATCATGAGGATGAGTGCCCCTAAGGAGGATGGAGTGGTGGGGTGGAAGGAACCCAGGCAACAGTGATTTCATGGATGACCTATGTTGAGACTTACACATGAGGGAGAAATAAAGAGTGATTTAATTGTAAATCACTCTTATTTTGGGCTCTGCGTTGTGTGTAGTCACTCTCAATTTTAAATCAAATATGTAGCATTAAGGGATAAGTAAACGTGTACCAGGCTTAAACATTTTGAAAGGACAGCATAAGAAGACACTATATTTGCATAAGTCTATTTGCTAAAAAAAAAAAAAGTTATCTCCTAAAAAGTGCAGCCTAAGGAACAAGAGAATCATTCTTAGAGATTTAAGACCTATACTACTAAAGGTGTATAGCTGTAGATGTGAAGGTGCAAGAGTCTTCACTGAATAAGTCCCATGTTAATTTGCTGAGGCTTCCAGAAGAAAGTACCACAAACTGGATGGCTTGAAAGCCAGAGATTTATTGTTACCCAGTCTGGAGGACAGAAGGCTAAAATCAAGCTGTCTGCAGTGTTGGTTCCTTCTGGGGGCTGTGAGGGAGATGCTGCTCCATGCCTCTTTCCCAGCATCCGGGGGTTTCCTGGCAATCTCTGGTGTTCCTGGACTTGTAGCTGCATCACCTGAATCTCTGCCTTCCTGTCCACACGGAGTTCTCCCATTTTGTGTCTCTGTGTCCAAATTTCCCTTCTATAAAGACACAACTTATATTGGATTAAGAGCCCACCCTACTCTCTCTACCCCAATATGATCGTATCCTAACCTAATCTTTAATCTGCATCTGCATCAGCCCTATTTGCAAATAAGGTCACATTCTGAAGGACTGGGGCTTAGGACTTCAACAAATGAATGGCAGGGATGCAATTCAACCCACAGCCAGTACTAACATTAGAGTGTGCCGCTATAAAAACAATTCCTACTTAGATTTCTCCACGTGGCTAACTGTAAAGTGAAACAGTGAGGGCATTAGTTTTGGAGGTTGAAGTTATTTGTGGAATAATATCACACTCCTCTCTAGGGTGAATGCCAAGTGAACGTGCAGGGAATAAAAATCAATACCTGTCCTCAAGACAGCTTCAGAGCCGGAGGGCCATCCCAGATGCTGGAACAGAGGCCAGGAATTATCTTCAACACCGAGACATAGCCAAAGTGCCAGAGGGCATGGAGGAGGGAACTATGAACTCCAAGTGAAGACGCTGAGTGCAGCAAACAGTGTGAAAACCAAAACTTCAGCACACATGAACTTTCCTCAAAGCATGACAGTGGAACCGAATGCACGAGTCCGAACATGACTGGAAAATCCAGACCTAGACGGTCACAATGGCTTAGGGAGGAAATACCATTTAAATCAGGTATTCATGGAAATAATCTGACAGGTGGTGATGGAGTGGGGAGGTAGGGATTTCAGGGAGAAGGAATAACAGGAGCAAATTCAAGGAGGATTGAAGGACGGGGCAAGGCTGTTGTGCTGATTGCCTCCTGGGGCCTCTGCAGATGGATAGAGTGACCGAGGAGCTCTTGGGGAGCCAGGGGACAGTGGCAGGGCAGGAAAGCAGCCCTTTGCCTGTCTGATACTTATGCCAGCTTCAGATAGTCACTCTCGGGTGAGATCGATTCGGCATATTGCATCCATATTTTCAAAGCTGACTTAAGGATGGGTGGGACACCATTTAGGAGTAAGGATCTTCAGTCTTTCTTTCGTTTATGACACTTGTTGGTCGGCTCTGCTGGGCACTACCAGCTTCTCCTCAATCTCCCATGAGCTGAGTATTTAAGGCCAGGCAATTCCGGCCTCTGGTTCCTTAAACTCTAGCTCCACAGGGATTTTTCAAGGTGCTTAAAAATACTGATATAGAGGTCTGAAGTAAACTCAGACAAATGTGTGAAACAATCTCTAGGTGAGCTTGGTGCTCAGCCAGCTCTGGGACCCTAATTTCCTCATGGCATTTGGAGTTAGCTAGCATGTTTGAGAAGGCAAAGGGGTGTGAGAACCTGTTGTAAATCTGGTTACAAAGTTGGCTAGATAAGAAATTCTTGATCTGAATTATGCAATCCTGTAGTCATAAACTTTTTTAAATGACTAGTGGGAAAATAGTGAAAATTTGTAGTGAAATTCTCTCTACTGTATATTTTACTTCTTTTTCTTTCTTCTCTAGGATGTAAATAAAACTCAGTGAAATCCACACAAAAAAAGGCTATTTTGTCTTTTGTTAAGTCTTAGGTTTTCAGAAAGGGAAGTAAATTGGTACCAGTAGAGTGGTGTATAGCTATTAAGATACCTGAAAATGTGGCAGTGACTTTGGAACTGGTTAACAGGCAGAAGTTGAAACAGTTTGGAGGGCTCAGAAGAAGACACGAAAACGTAGGAAAGTCTGGAATTTCCTAGAGACTTGTTGAATGGTTTTGGCCAAAATGCTGATAGTGATATCAACAGTGAAGTCCAGGCTGAGGTGGTCTCAGATGGAGATGAGGAACTTATCGGAAACTGCAGTAAAGTTGACTTTTGCTATGCTTTTGCAAAGAGACTGGTGGCGTTTTGTCCAGGCCCTAGAGATTTCTGGAACTTTGAACTTGAGAAAGATGAATTAGGGTATCTGGCAGAAGAAATTTCTAAGCAGCAAAGCATTCAAGAAGTGTCTTGGGTGCTCCTAAAAATATTGTTTTATTCATTCAGCAATATATGGTTTGGAATTGGAGCTTATGTTTAAAAGGAAAGCAAAGCATAAAAGTTTGGGAAATTTGCAGCCTGACAATGTGATAATAAAGAAAACCTCATTTTCTGAAATGACGTTCAAGCCAGCTGTAGAAATTTGCATAAGTAACAAGGATCTGAATGTTATTCCCCAAGACAATGGGAAAAATGTCTTCGGGCCATGTCAGAGGTCTTCATGGCAGCCCCTCCCATCACAGGCCCAGAGACCTATGAGGAAAAAAATGGTTTTGAGGTCTGGGCCCAGGGTCTTGCTACTTTGTACAGTCTAGGGACTTGATGCCCTGTGTCCCAGCTATGGCTACAGGGGAGCCAATTTACAGGTCAGGTCATTCCTTCAGAGGGTGCAAGCCCCAAGCCTTGGTGACTTACAAATGTCATTGGGCCTTTGGGTGCACAGAAGTCAAGAATTGAGGTTTGGGAATTGTTGCCTAGATTTCAGAGGATGTATATAAATGCCTGGATGTCCAGGCAGAGGTGTGTGTCAGGGGTGGAGTCCTCATGGATAACAGTAAATTATAAGCTACAGCAGTGCAGAAGGGAAATGTGCAGTGGGAGCCCCCACAGAGTCCCCACTGGGGCACTGCCTCGTGGAGCTGTGAGAAGACGGTCACTATCCTCCAGACTCCAGAATGGTAGATGGAAAAAATGCAGACAGAATGTCGACTCATGAAAGCAGCCAGGAGCAGGGCTCTGCTTTGCAAAGCCACAGGGGTGGAGTGGCCCAAGACCATGGAAATCTACCTCTTGCATCAGCATGACCTGGATGTGAGACATGGGGTCGAAGGAGACAATTTTGGAATTTTCAGGTTTAGTGATTGCCCTATTGGCTTTTGGACTGGCATGAGGTCTGTAACTCCCTCACTTTGGCCAATTTCTCCCACTTGCAATGGGTGTATTTACCCCATAACTGTACCCCCATTGTATCTAGGAAGTAGAATCAAGTAGATTGCTTTTGATTTTATAGGCCCTATTGGATTTTGGACTGGCATGGGGCCTGTAGCCCCCTCATTTTGCCCAATTTCTCCCACTTGGAAAGGGGGTATTTACCCCATGCCTGTACCCACATTGTATCTAGGAAGTAGATTCAAGCAGATTGCTTTTGATTTTGCAGGCTCCAAGGAAGGGACTTGCCTTTTCTCAGATGAGACTTTGTACTTGGACTTTTGAGTTAATGCTGGAATGAGTTAAGACTTTGGGGGACTGTTAGAAGGGCATGATTGTGTTTTGAAATGTGAGGACATGAGATTTGGGAGAGGTTGGGGCAGAATGATATAGTTTGACTGTGTCCCCACTCAAATCTCATTTTGAATGGTGGTTCCCATAATCCCCACCTGTTGTGGGAATGACCTGGTGGGAGGTAGTTGAATCATGGGGGTGGTTACCCCCGTGTTGCTGTCCTTATGACAGTGAGTGAGTTCTCATGAGATCTGATGGTTTTATAAAGGGCCTTTCTCCCTTTTGCTCAGCATGTCTCCTTCCTGCTGCCATGTAAAGAAGGATGTATTTGCTTCCCCTTCCACCATGGTTGTAAGTTTCCTGGGGTCTCCCCAGGCATGCTGAAGTGTGAGTTAATTAAACCTCTTTCCTTTATAAATTTCCCAGTCTCGGGTATGTTTTTATTAGCAGCATAAGAACAGACTAATATGGAAAGGAAAGAGGAGAAGAAAGAGGGATGGGAATCAACATTTATCTTAATGAGGTAATTTAAAATTCGAAGCTTTATTTATTTATTTATTTATTTATTTATTTATTATAAAACAGTAAATTATAAGCTGGACATGGTTATAGGGCTCATGCCTGTAATTCTAACTAACCACGAGGCTGAGGAGCAATTGCTTGAGGCCCGTACTTTTAAACCAGCCTGAGTAAGATGGCAAGACTTTGTCTCTATAAAAAAATAGAAAATAAAAACTTAGCCTGGGTCAGGTGCTATGGCTCATGCCTGTAATCCCAGCACTTTGGGAGGCCAAGGTGGGAGGGCTGCTTGAGTCCAGGAGTTCAAGACCAGCCTGGGTAACATAGTAAGATTCTGTCTCTAAAAAATCCCAACTTAACCTGGCATGGTGGCACAGCCTATCTTCCTAGCTACTCAGGAGGCTAAGGCAGGAGGATTGCTTGAGCCCAGAAGGTCAAGGTTGCAGTGAACTGTGATTGCACAACTGCACTCTAGCCTGGGTGACAGAGTGAGACCCCATCTCTTAAACAAAACAAAACATAATAGTAATTATCATTTTGAATATAAGTAAAAGGTGACCAAAGCTTAGAGTACTAAAAATGCATTGCTGAAAAACATAGAATAGCCAAAATGTTCTTAAAGAACATGGTTGAAAGATTGCCATTACTTATTTTCTATTAATTAAGACTTACTAGAAAACTGTAGCAATCAAGACAGTGTGGTATTGACATAAAAATAGACATATAGATCAAAGTAACAGAACAGAGTCCAGAAATAGATCTACTTGTACACCAACTATTTCTTGACAAAGACATGAAGGCAATTCAATGGTGAGAGGAGAATCGTAATTCATGTGCTCTTTTGTGTCCTTTTCTGTATAACCTAGTGCTTTTCAGATTTGTTGATTTTATTGCATTTATCAGTAGTTGTCCTCAATTGCTGAGGAGTGTGCTATTTTAGTACAAATGTTCCACATTTATATGATTGGTTGTTCTCCTCTTGATGTATGTTTGAACTGTTTCCTATTGGGAGCTGTTACGAATAAGTCAGTAATGAATATTCTGGTACAAAACTCTCTTTGTAAACATGTGTTTTATTTCTCTCAGGTAAATACCGGGAGCTGGAATTGTTGGATTATAGGGTAAGTATATGTTTACTTTTAGAGGAAACTGCCAAAGTGATGGAATCATTTTACCCTTTCACAAGCAATATATGAGATTTCTTCTTATTTCCCAAGCTCACTGATATTGGTGTAGTTAGTCTTTAATTTACAGCCATTCTAATTTGTTTATTGATCACTTATTATGATTTTTTGTTTCTGTTTCATGGTGGGCAGATCTATGCAAATCTACCCCCAGTTTGAGGAAGTTGAGAGGCTGAAGAAAGAAGCTGACAAATCCAGTACTCAGAAAGAAACATTTAATAGGCACTTATGAATAGAAGCCATGTCTGTGTCTCAGGTTGTGGTGAGACAAGATGGCGAATGCCTGTGCCATTTCCCCTGTATTATTCCATTCTCCTGCTGCTGTAAGGACACACTCTAGACTGGGTAATTTACAAAGGAAAGAGGTTTAATGGGCTCACAGTTCCACATGGCTGGGGAGGTCTCACAACCATGGCGGAAGGCAAAGGAGGAATAAAGTCACATCTTACATGGTGGCAGGCAAGAGAACATGTGCAGGGGAACTGCCTGTTATAAAACCATCAGATCTCATGAGACTTATTCATTATCACAAGAACAGGATAGGAAAAACCTGTCTCCATGATTCAGTTACCTCCCACTGGGTCCCTCCCATGACATATGGGAATTATTGAATTATGAGAGCTAAAATTCAAGACGAGATTTGGATGGGGACACAGTCAATCCATATCAACATCCAAGACCCAGGGCTTATATACCATAGGAAAAGAGTATATGTGATTCAGAAGTGATGTGTCGGACAACTGAAGTATGATAATATCAAGGTTGTTTTGACATAAGGGTAGGATTTACACTAAGTACAGATAAGTATGTGCACTTACACAAGGAACAATAGATAAACTAGAAATCTCAGAGGCCTTCCCGGAACAGGGGTTCATCGGAAGCCAACATGGCAGATTAGCATCCAAGATGGACTTGCTTTAGCCTCCACAGTTTCCCTAAAGGCTAATCATGTCTAGCACTGCGTCCCTGTTACTGACCCTTTGTATATTTTCCTTTGTGAAAAGTCTAACATGATGGTTTTGATATTCATCAATTTTGTTGTATTTATCGGGACAGGGTATATGGCCTATCCTTTTATTGCTGGGTAGTTGTCTATTGTACACATATACCACAATTGTATGTATTTTCTTTTTGGCTGGTTTGTCCTGGTAAGTGCTATATTTGAAAAGTTCAAACTGCTACAGAGAAAAGATTTATTTGAGGCAATGTGATTTGAAATCCTGCAGTTTAAACCAATGTGCTAGGCTGCTTATCAGGAGAAAGAGTGCAATAAAGGAGAAAGAGTGTTTTGGAAGGCATAGGTAAGAAACAGGATTACAAGATGAGTTCAAAACGTGTGTAATACATTTGATAAAAATGTGTAGCCCAAACTCTAAAAATTATGGCTTGCAAAATATATGACATATTTTACATTCAGTTGCATAACTTCTATCCATGTGACTATTTTAATTAAAAATTTATGTAAATTTATAATACAGCATTTATAGTTCTGCTTCATTTAGATCTGACAGAAATGTCATATCCCAGACTGTCAAGTTCAAAATCAGACATCTGCTAATCCTGATAAGAAAGTGTATCAGTTAGGATTTAGCCAGGAATTAGAAAACCACCAGTAATTTGGGAATAGGGATAATTTAATATGAGGAGTTATTAATTGACAAGAGGTGATTAGTTGCTAACAGAGTAACTTAAGTGAGAGAGAACTCAAGAATAAAGGAATCGAAGCTGGAGGGTAAGTTCCACCAATCAGATCCATGTTCAGAGGATTTCAAATCAGAAGCAAGCCACTTAAGCAAGGAGGCTCTGCATTTTGCTGCCAAAAGCTGATGCACAGGTGTCTGGCTTTTGGAAGCATCCAGGGTGGCAGGAACAAGTTGCTGACACAGGAGTGGAACCGCGAATAGTGTCAGTAGAAGTAAAGTCTGGAGATGTGGCAGCCATCATTTGCATGAGGGAAAGGCCAAGAGAATCAATAAAATGCAGGACAAGTCACTGTTGAGCTGCTTAACCATGTGCTGTTGTCTATTTATGCCGACTCTCTGGGCAGTTTCATGTTTCGGTCTTCTCTGATCTCTATTATCATTCCTGCCCATGCTTAATCTTTTTTTATGTGCCAGTTTTTTTTTTTTATAATCTTATTTGTTTTTCAAAGTCCCAACTTTTAGCTGTTGATTTTCACATAGTACATTTGCTTTCTTTTAATTGATGTCTTTTCTTTATTATCCAGTTGCTTCTACTTTCTTTTGTTTAATTTGCTATTCTTTTTCTAGCTTCTTGTGATAAAAGCATAGTTAAGTGATTTTCAATGTTTCTTTTTTTCTAATATAGGCATTGGAAGCTGTAACTTTTCATCTAAGCTACATTCCACAAGTATTGGTATATTTTATTGTTATTACCGTTCAGTTCAAAATATTTAAAAAATTTTACTATGATCTTGTCTTTGACCCATGGGTCATGGAGAAGTATGTTGCTTCATTTTCAAACATGAGGAATATATTTTGAATATAATTCAAAAATAGAAATATTTTTCTTTGTGTTATTGATTCCCAGTTTAACCAAGACTGTGGTCAGAGAACTCAGTCAATTTGATTTAAGTCCTTTTTTTTTTTTTTTGAGATGGAGTCTTGCTCTGTCACCTGGGCTGGAGTGCAGTGGTGCAATCTTGGCTCACTGCAACCTCTGCCTCCCGGGTTCAAGCAATTTTCCTGCCTCAGCCTTCTGAGTAGCTGGGATGACAGGCATGTGCCACCATGCCTGGCTAAATTTTTTATTTTTTTATTTTTAGTAGAGATGGGGTTTCACCATGTTGGTCAGGCTGGTCTCAAACTCCTGACCTTGTGATCCACCCACATCAGCCTCCCAAAGTGCTGGGATTACAGGTGTCAGCCATCACACCTGGCCGATTCAATTTAAGTCTTTTGAAATTTGTTATGACTTGCTTTATCATCCAGAAGATGGCCTATTTTGGTAAACACTATTACAGATTTGCAATGGAAAGGAATATCTACCCTCCAATCAGGTATAGTGTTTCCTATATTAGGCCAACTTGGTTAATCATGTTCTAGTCTTTCATATCCTTACTGGTTTTGCCTACTTTTTCTGGGAGTGACTTATAGACATGTGTTAAAATCTCCAACTATGTTTGTGAATTTGTTTTTATCTTCCTTTACTTAGAAGCTATGGTATTATGTGCATATACATTTAGAATTTCTATATTATTGTTGAACTGATCCTTTTAATTATAAAATGTTCTTCCTTATGGCTAGTAAGAATTCTTCATTTGAAATCTACTTTGTCTTATGTAACATAGCTGCACTTGTTTGACTTAATCAAACACAGCTCTGCAAAGTCCTAGCCTACTCCTCAATTACTCATATAGCTTTCTTTTGGTTTGTGTTTGCAAGGTACTTGTTTTTCTATTCATTTATTTTAAAACTTTCTTTGTCCATCTGTACGTGCTACTTATAAACAACATACAGCTGAGTTTTGTCTTTCATTTCAGTCTGACAATTTTTACTTTTAATTTGCTTTTGATTAGCCTGTTTACATTAAATGAAATGTTTAATAGTTGTATTTATGGCCACTTGCTATTTTATTTTATTTCACCATTCTGCTCTCTGTTCCTCTTTCTCCCATTCTTCTTTTCTTTTGGATTATCTTATTTCATTTTGTATTCAATTAGCTTTTGAATTATATCTGTATCTCTCATTAATAATACCAATTGTCATTTGTTTGGTGTACCCTTGGGATTTGGCTCCTTTCTTATTTTCTTTTGGATGATTTTTTTTATGATTCTACTACTCCCCTCTATTAGCTTTTTAGCACATCAATATAGTTATAGTTATTCCCATAAATATGTACATAGATGCATAAATATATATATGTATATGTGCTTGTGAATTTGTTTTTATCTTCCTTTACTTAGAAGCTATGTTATTACGTGCATACAAATTTGGGATTTCTGTATTACTGTTGAACTGACCTTTTTAATTATAAAATGTTCCTCTTTATGTCTAGTAACAATTCTTCACTTGAAATCTACTTTGTCTTATAGTAACATAACTACACAGCTTTCTTGCATAGTGAAAGAACAAAGTATATTTATAATATGCTTTAACAATTTACATTAAAATAAAATAGAAGGTATTTTATTTTAGTTGTGACTATAGAGATTCAATATTTACCCTTGACCTATAATAGTGTAGCTTAACTTAGTCCTGGTACCACTTCTAAACAACCAAAAATCTTAAGACTCATTAAATCCAGATTTCACCCATCTCTCTTTTTTACTATTATTGTCACATAGTAAAAATTTTACTATATTGTCAACCCCATTAGATATTATTGTAATTGTTATTTTTAAAACATCAATGTTAAATCATAGTGTATATATCTGTTTACTTATTTATTTTTTTCTATCTTTATTTCTCCCTGCAGCTCATGCTTTCAACTAGAATTTTCATCAGTCTGAAATATTCTGCTTAGTATTTCTTGTAGTGCAGACCTAGTGAAGAATTCTCCAGGATTTGTAGGCAATAATGTTTCATGATCTACTGGTTAGAAAACCTCACCTAAGAAACATAGAACGAGACTAAGATGAACATTTTAGACAATCTAGGAAACTATTGGATAGATATTTTGAATTAGATGAGAATTTTATTTTATTTACCTAAATTTTATTCGTATGTTAAATATATTGGCCACAGCATGTCTTCATAACTAAATTAGCATTTTTCTTTAAGATTTGATAACTTTAACCCTAATATGGATGTATTTAGCTGCCTTTGTTGGGTATCTTAACATAACTGTGCATGGCTTACTGTGAATACTCAATAAATATTCACTGAATGAATGAACATGAAAAGAGGATTTTACAAATAAAAATCATTAAATTAACTGACCTAAAGGTAAATATAAGCATACGTTATCACTTGTCAGTTTCCCAAAGGCTATTTGAAAAGCAAGCATCCCTGATGAGCAGGGCAGCCAGCAGTCACCCAAGCCACATGTTGAGTAATAGTGAAACACACAGCAACAAACCAGATATTCTGGTGACACTGCAAAACAGATAGCAGAGGACAACTTCAGACATGCAGATTTCCCTCTTTCTGTATGATCGCACAAGTCACACTATATTCTCTTTGATTTTGATGCAGAATTACATCAATATTACCTAATTAGAAGCCACTATAAATTGCAAATCAATCCTATCCTGATGGAAATGAGTATATTTATACTAAATGATCACATAAATAACATCATACATTTAAATCTGTGAAGAACAAATTTTATATTTAGAAAATTGGTGATTATCAAAGATAACCTTCCTTTACACCTGAATGACATTGAAAGGCAATTGAATCATATTAAGACACATTTCCTTTCAGTAATCCAGGCAAATTCTCAAAACTAAACCCAGGGTAACATCAGATATGTTAAACATAAATATGTGATGTGATTTCATAGTGTGGACATACATCAAACACAAAAGTGTGCTCATCGCAGCATAGTTTATTAACTTCAGGTAGCTTTTCTTTTATTAAGATAGTTTGGCCTGAAATCTTCACACTTTGAGAGGCTGAGATGGTAGGGTTGCTGGAGCCCAGGAGTTCGAGATAGGCCTGGGCAACATGGTGAAACCCTGTCTCTACTAAAAACACAAAAATTAGCTGGGCATGGTGGTGCGGGCCTGTAATCCCAGCTACTCAGAAGGCTGAGGTAGGAGAATCGCTTGATCCTGGGAGGCGGAGGTTGCAGTGAGCTGAGATCACGCCACTGCACTACAGTCTGGGTGGCAGAGCGAGACTCAGTCTGAGGGGAAAAAAAAAAAAGTTTGGTTTTACATTTGGTGCAAAAGCAGGCAAGCAGTCAGGAGTTTTTGTTTCATTGAAAACATTAACCTAAAATGAAACTTTAAAAATTACTATCTCTTGTTTGAGAAACTTATTGCTTATTAATTTTAGTAGCAAAATAACTCAAAATTGAGCATGAAATACCCTATTTCATCGAATCTCAGTCATCATCAATTGTAAGAACATTATTTTATGTGCCATTAAGAAGGAAGCACTTTTTCGATTCTACTATTACCCAATACTTCTTTTTTTTTTTTAAAAAAGAAACTTTGTTTCACAACCATTTTAGGTTACAGAACTCAATGCTTTTCAGTCACTGAAATCATTATTGTGCATTTAGTGACAGAGCTCTTGGAGGTTTTAGACATGGATTTTAAAATATGTATCTCTCTTATGCATATAGAAAAGAGAAAATATAAACAAAATAAAAATGTGAAGGCATTTCCAAATTGTTTTGGTATTCGATGTTCATCTTTTCATAATTACTAACATCTAGTCTTTAGTTTCCTCTGTGCCCTGTGTTATGGAGAACCTTGGTGATGCATCAGCTCTTAAAAGCCCTGAGGTCAGGAGATCAAGACCATCCTGGATAACACGGTGAAACCCCGTCTCTACTAAAAATACAAAAAAATAGCTGGACGTGGTGGCGGGCGCCTGTAGTCCCAGCTACTTGGGAGGCTGAGGCAGGAGAATGGCGTGAACCCGGGAGGCGGAGCTTGCAATGAGCCAAGATTGCACTACCGCACTCCAGCCTGGATGACAGAGCAACACTCCGTCTCAAAAAAAAAAAATAAAAAAAAAATAAAATAAATTGAAAAAAAAGCATACCCTGCTCTAGTTGCTGGGATTTTCTTCTCAGTTTATATTCCTTCTGCAAGTTTTTTAGAAATCAGTTTCATAGGCTTATCCTTTGAAGTACAAATACCTATCCCTTCTGGGGAGCCCAGGAGAGTAAATGACGCATTACCACTTTTGGAAGGCAGAATAATGCCCTCCTAGTGCTGTTAGAAGGAACACGGTCCTGACAACAGCTTGATTTGAGCCCAGTGAGTCCCATATTGGGTCCTTCAGAATTGTAAGACCCAAAATGGGGTCCTTCAGAACTGCGACCCCAATGTGACCTTCAGAATTGTAAGTGAATACATTTATGTTGTGTCAGCCACTAAATTGGTGGGAATATGGTACAACAGCAATAATAATTAATACACCACTTGTGTCTTACTGTAAATTAATTTAGTAGATACTTTGTTCCAGGGCAGTACCTACCTGGAACAAGAAGGACTCTGGGGAAAAAGAACTCCATGCCAAAAAACGGAACTCCACTTATTTCGTATTCTTTCCTTGCCTAGAAAGGACGGCACATAAATACCAGATTAAATGAAACAAAAGAAACCACAGTCAGCCTGAAAACAAAGCAACACCAACAACAAAAACAGAAGCTCATTTCCAATAGGATGGGAGCAGCCTCTTTCCTTAGACTGAGCGGGGTCAGTGCTGAGCCTCATTTGAATGAATTCATCTTGGTATATGCACCCTTTTCATTCCATTGTCCTTTTCTTTTTTCTTTTCTTTTATTTCCTTTTCTTTATTTTCTTCCTTTATTTTTTTTTTTCTGAGACAGTCTTGCTCTATCGCCCAGGCTATCGTGCGCAGTCTCAGCTCACTGCAGCCTCCACCTCCTGTGTTCAAGCGATTCCCCTGCCTCAGCCTCTCGAGTAGCTGGGATTACAGGCATGCAACACTACACCCGGCTAATTTTTGCATTTTTAGTAAAGACAGGGTTCCACCATGTTGGTCAGGCTGGTCTCGAACTCTTGGCCTCAAGTGATCCGCCTGTCTCCGTCTCCCAAAGTGCTGGGATTACAAATGTGAGCCACTGCAGCTGGCCCCATTGTCATTTTCAAGGTCTCCAAAGTATTATCTGTCTTTTGTAATGACAAAATACATTTCAAATGACTGTATTTATTTATCTGTTTTTCTGGAAAACAGAGAAGAATATGTGATTCGCACATATTCTTTTGCATTACATGGAAGTCTGGGAATGGTAATACAATGACCATGAATTACTTTCAAGAAAAAGTCTCAGTCAGAGTGGGGAATGTGTTTGATAACCCACATGAGCAAGTCCCAGGAAGTTTAATCAGGACACATTTCTGGATTCTGCTGCCTGAGCTTTTAGGACTGCTAGTAGAAGGGAGGGGGTTGTTTTTGGAGTGACCATTTACGCCCCATAAAAAGAAAATGTGGTCCATGAAGCATGTGGACCACGAAACATGCACAGAGATCATTCTTGGTTTTGGTGTTGAAGTAGCTTTCACCTAGAATCACTCTTTGGTAGGAGAAAAAAACAACTGTTTAGAAGCTGATTGGACAGTTTCAAGTTTGAAGGATGAAAGGAAAAAGACAACCACATCAAAATTGAGAAGCTTAAAAATTGTACCTAAAAAGAACATAGTGAAAAAAGTCATGTTTCTCCAGCTGACAGAGAAACAATAAATATTTATACATACACACATACATATATGAACAGGCATTAATATATGACAGTAATTTGCTATATGAACATTTCAGAGAGAGACATTTTCTAAATGCAAATACATTCCAAAGTAAAATCTTGAAATAAACATATACTAAAGACCTGAACATGTATGTAGTTCATTCAAAAATTCACATCATTAATGAATATGTGATATTAAATATCCTTTTGGCTTTCATTGAAATGAGCTTTTAATTATTTCTAGAGCTCTAGAATAGCACAAAATATTAGAAGTCATTACATGTTCTGCAAAGAGAGGCTTTGATTTGGAGAACGGAGAGAATTATTCATTTTGCTGGCTAGTATGAGGGTCTGGAGTCTGTATTAGATTTCTGCTTGAAGAATTATTGATCATATAGTACATAGGAGGCTATATATATTGAAAGAATAATTCAAATCAATTAAAATGTGGAAGTATGAAGATAGGCTGTTGCATTTTTAAATGTTTAACACATATAAGTACCTACCAAGTGTCAAAGTGTTTTTCTAGGCTCTATATGTACACTGGGGTGGAGAGGGACAGAAAAAAGACACAAACACTGTTTCCATGGAGTTTACCTTCTAGAGAGGGGAGATAGGCCAGAAACATATTTGAAAACATAAAAGAATTAATACGTGCTGGGAAGAAAAGTAAAGCAGGGTGCTTAGATTGAGAATAAAATAGGAATGTGGTATTTTGGATAGGAGGACCAGAGAAGGCTGCTTTGAGTAGTGTACATGTGAGCAGAGCATAAATGACACACGACATAGAACAGCCATGTGAATTGTTGGGAGAGGCATGTTCTAGGTGGAAATCCAGTAAGCCTAAGGCATGCGGCTATAGCCAGCTTCACTTGTACCTAAAGTAATGCCTCTAAGCTCTTCCTCTCCCATTGGTGGCCACTAGAGAATTCTGGGTGACAGAGTCACCCAGAAACTCATCCTAAGTCTATTCCCCCTTTCTCTCGTTGCTTGGCATGAAACTCTAGACTCAAGAACCTTTCCACTGTGCTTTCTATCCTTTAAACCCTCTCTTGAATAAGAAGAAGACAGGGATATATAACCAACCTCTGAAGTATTGCCTCAACTATGACGAGAAGTGTTTGGGGCATTTGGGGTAGTAAGAATTCTGGAGACCTTCCCTTTATTCTGAGTGGACTTAATTCTATATGTTGTTTCACCATTTAAAATCATCGATAGCCTAAGAATATAACTAGAGAGCTTTCAGAAAGTGCTGCGCCTCCCAGAGGAATACTCGAACACTCAGCCCTCAGTGTGAACCTGGACATGCACCTGGAGCCGAGGGCATCTGAGCTAGAAGAGGTGACTATTTCTTGTGGGGGAAAGGGGGTTTCCCTCTCTGTGGTTACCTTTACTCTGTAAAGTAGCCAAAAGTCTATCAGGCAGGAAGCAGCAACTTCAGCTGTTGAGCTGGAAAAAAGCTGGAGTTTTAAATCAGGAAATAGCAAACAACACAACAACAACAAAAATATTTGGCTACAAGTTGGAAAAAATGGGAGTGGGGACAGACGTCAGGACAACGTGGTTCTCGTGTCCTGCTGTGAAGTCTTCACCATGGGAAAACTGCCCCTGTAAACTTTATAACATTAATCAGAAAAACATGGAGGGAGAAAATTTAAAAAAAAAAAGCTTGCAACACATTCAACATTAATCATTAAGTCAGCTTGTTCTCTGACCTGCTTTCTGATAAGTATGTAATGTCTATAGCCTCAAAATAATGTAGGCCCCGTTACAAGATTATAATTCCCCTTAACTTTCTATAGATAACAACTTAACCATTATAAAATGTCAAGTTTTCCCTTTGATATTCAAGTCCCGCATTCTGATAAAATTACTGACTCACCTGGTCTGAAAGACTCTGCTAATGCCAGCTGATCTAAAAAACTCTACTGACGTCAGCTGGTCTAAAGGATCTCACAACAAGCTGACTCACCAAAGAATGCACTTTCCACATCGTGAAGGTCTCATGCCCCTTATCCCAACCAATTAATGACCCCAATTCTCTAGCCCTTCATCCTTCGTAATCTCCTTAAAAGCCACAATCCTGGCCGGGCGCGGTGGTTCACACCTGTAATCCCAGGACTTTGGGAGGCCGAGGCAGGCGGATCACAGGGTCAGGAGTTGGAGACCAGTCTGGCCAATATGGTGAAACCCCATCTCTGCTAAAATACAAAAATTAGCCAGGCATGGTGGCGGGCGCCTGTAGTCCCAGACACTCGGGAGGCTGAGGCAGGAGAATCGCTTGAACCTGGGAGGTGGAGTTTGTAGTGAGCTGGGATTGTGCCACTGCACTCCAGACTGGGGGACAGAGTGAAACTCCGTCTCAGAAAAAAAAAAAAAAAAAAAAAAAAAAAAAAAAAAAAAAAAAAAAAAAAGCCCGGCCTCAAACCCCTCGGATATACGTACTTGCGAGACTCCGCCCATCTCCTCGCTCAGCGCGCTGTGATAATTACACTCGTTCTCTGCGACATTCCTGCTGCCTGTGTAACTAGTATATTACTACACAGCAGACGTACAAACCTGTTGGTCCTATAACAAGTTAAGTCGTTGGGACAGACCTGGAGACAAGTCCAAGTGGCTGTTCGGTTTTGGTGAACGAGGGGCCCTCTGCTGTGCCTTGTCTGTTGACGAAGCAGTGTTGATCTGGTGCATAAATTGCCTGCAGCAAAGTAACAATTTGTCGTTTTGAAGACATCTTTGGTAAGTTTGCTCTATGCAGCTGGCACCCTCTTTCCTTTCTCCTGATTTTTTGGCCTCTTCACAGGTCTTGTGGCCTCTTTGGGGGTTTGCGGCTTCTTTGGGAGTCTTGCAGCGTCTTTGGAGGTCTTGTTGACCGTCCCTAATAATAGGAAGGGTCTTGTTTAAGAGGATTCCTCCAATATTAGAAAAAAAAAAAAAAAAAGGGTACTGCCTGGGAGAAATAATGTTCATTTTTAAAATTTAAAACTTTAGGAAGGCCTTTTATTTGGCTTTGTCTTGTTATGTGTGTTTATATTTGTGAAAAATATCCCTAAAGGAATTGCTAGCGAAAGCTCAGCAGGCCTCATGTAGGGTGGCCATCCACCCTCCACCTTGCTAAGCCCACCTGCAGAACTCCTGGGCACAGGTCATTCCTCTCCACTTTGATCCCTGGATCAAAGGTGCCGGGGCCCGCAGAGGCAAGGTTGAATCTTTCCAGGTCAAATCTGGGCACTGAGCAGAGTGACTGGTGTCTGTGTGTTTGTCGTGCGCGCGCTCTCAGCCGAAATGGGAAATGTTGGTTTGGTTCCTCCAGGCAGCCCCATTAGGCTGCATCTTGTAAACTGGGAAAACAAGAGGTGTCTGCTTCAGATCGGTACAATGGGCAACATCCATTAAGGGCAGAAAAAACTGCAAAAACTCTGGGAAAGTGAAAGGCATGCCATGTTTTCTAGGACGCCAGCTGGTTACATAGATGGTCTGTTCTTGTGCACATTTTAAACTGATGGGCAGATGACAGTGAGGAAAATTCAGAACTCAAAAGGTCCATTTGCAGCTATAGGATTAAAATCTCTCTGTGTGTCTATCTCTTTATTTTCTTTTCTGCCTACTTCGAATCTGCTATGATTAAGCTACTGGTGTGGAGATAAAACTCACTGTTTGTGGTACTACTAATTCAAAGTTACTTGGAGATTCTGTTTTTCTTATACAGTTCTGCCAGTACTAGCTGAAATGTAAACATTAAAACTCATTTAAAACTCGGAGTGGAGGAGAAAGGATAAAAATGTTTTTTTTCCCCCCCATAAAAACTTCTTTGGTCCACACCCTTCATTGGATTACCTATCAAGGCACACAAAGTTTAGCCATGTGAACAGGCTCCCAATTTTATCCAAAATAATTCAGATTCAGCCAACTTTTATAAACTGGTGAGTTTGTGTTACCATCTTATGGCTAGAATTCCGAAGTAAAAGCTGTAAAATCCTTGTTTATATGTGTGTATGTTTAGATAAATTTACCTATATAAACGTATATTGTGTTACATATTAAGTCTACATGATACCGACTTGGCTTATAAATAACAAAGCACTCATAAATTAAGTAAATAACTCCAAATATCTTTCAAATTAATGTGATTTAAATAAATCTTTAATTTAAAAACTGGCTTTAAAATTATTAATAAAATTAAAATTAAAATGTCTTCAAAATTGCCAGCATACATTTTTGTCTGGGTTTATTGACTAAATGGTTTTATATTTGTTTTCACTAAATCTATTATGGTGTCAGAGTTTGGCATGAAGGATATAAAGCTATAAACCCAATCAAAAACAAAATAATCTTTATTTGTATATATTTTTGATAAATAGGGCCAATTTGATGTTATTGGTTTAATGAAAACAGCTAAACCTTCTGAGTTATTGGCAAAAGTATCCATATGTTTAAGTTTCTTACTTAGGTAAACACCTGATATTCAGAGGCTATAAAAATGGTTAACAGGGAAATGATTTTAAATGATGACTATCTTTGTCTAATATCTCAGTTTTCATAAGCAATCTGGTTAAACTGTTAAAAATAAATTAGTATAAATGAGACAAAGGCCTAGTGGAAACTTTTGTATAATTTAAATCTTAAAATTAAAATTATTTAAATACCCATTAGATGTGTGGGTCATTTCTAACTAAGAAAGGGTTATGATATTTAAAAAAGCATGTTTCTAAAAATTGTGGAGTGGTTCTCATCCATAAAGCATGAATGTCTGGCAGACAATTCAAAATTTCTTGCTTCCTTGGTTTTCACTAAAATTTAAGGTTACTTAAAATAAGGATTCTAGTTAATATGTAATTCTGTATATAAAATGTGCCAAAATATGTTCTTATTAAAAAAAGAATAATTGTGTCTAATTCAGAAATTATCTAAAGGTTGATTTAAATTTATAGACTTGGAAAGTTATTCACAAAACAAGGTTAAAGAAAACCCAGGAAGTAGGAGAGAGAAATATTTAAAAAGTTATGACTATAAAAATGGTTTTAATATATGAGAAAATTTTGCATGGTAAATTTTTGTCCTAAAATAAAATAATCAGTTATTTAAAAAAGAAAATGTTTAGGACAAAGCAAAAATTTAAGAATGTCATTGATGGTCTATGAAAGTCATAATAAGTTTCATAAAAGACAGTTTATTAGAAAAAAGTTTATGCCTGGGTATAGTGGCTCATGCCTGCAATCCCAGCACTTTGGGAGGCCAAGGCAGGTGGATGGCTTGAGCTCAGGAGTTCCAGACCAGCCTGGGCAACATGGCAAAACCCACCTCTACAAAAAATATAAAAATGAGTCAGTTTTGCTGGTGCACGTGCCTATAGTCCCAGCTATTCAGGAAGCTGAGGTGGGAAGGTCACTTGAGCCTGGGAGGTCAAGGCTGCGGTGAGCCTTGTTAATGCCACTGCATTCCATCCTGGGTAACGAAGTCAGACCCTGTCTTAGTTAGTTACAATTTTATAAAATAATTTATAATAATTTTTCTAAAATTTAGCTCCCTATATTAAAATAAGATTTTCTTAAGATATTAATTTGCTCATAATTAAATTATAAGATGTTCTCATTTTTAATTTTGTAATCTGTTTTTTTAAAAAAGTCCCTCAAATTTGTATCTCAGAAGTTCCACTTCTGCTGTGTCTTGGTGCTATCAGTTTTTTCACCCTTTGAGAAGGCCTGAGATAAGAACTCTCTCTTTCAACTTTTTTTGTCAGCACCTATAACTTTTGCCTCCATTTCTAACCTTACTGTGATAGCCTGACACTGTCATGTTTATCTTAAAGGTCTGAAAAAGCAATGTTTTCTTCCAGTGCGTCCTGACTGTATACTCTTGGCTTTTCTTCATATGTCTAATTGTTCCGTGTAACAGGAAGACTTTCCATGGTGTTACTAAGAGTCATGTCTAAATAGTTTCTAGTTTCTCGTTTCCTTTATAATATAGTTTATGTTCATAATCCTGGACACATGCTTCCTGCATCTGATTAATTCAAGAACCTTTTTTATCAGGTTTGAATTTCAGGTTATCTAAACGGGCTTCCCATAAGGAAAAGTAATCACACAGCAGGAAGTTTCTCTTTGCCTTTTTAATAACTGGCCTAAGAAACAGAGATTTTTACATTTTGTCAAGATAATTGCTGTGTCATTGTTGTTAGGATTTTCATTACTTAGAAACACTAAGATTTAAAAGGATTAAATTTTTTATATACATATAACTTTCGGTATTTTCTTTAAGGGCTTTTAATTCTCAATCTTAAATAAATAACTCTAACTTTACAGTGACCTCTGATTCTGTTTTGAGCCTTTTAACATCGTTGATAAACATCTTCCAAATCAAATACTAAATTAAGTCTCTGACTTATTGCTGGGGCTTATCAAAGCTATAAAAATTAATCACTGCAAAGTTGTAAAATCTTTTTACAGCTTCCAGTCAGACCATGAACTGCAGTATCGTCACTTCTAGCCTGACAATTACATATACTAAAAGAAAAATCAGTTAATGGACTCACTCCAGCCCCTTTGAAAGCGTTCTTTATTTCAGGTGCTATTAACTAATCCTTGATTATAGCGCCTTGTTAAGTGGCAGGTCTTTGACTCCTGGATACGCATATCTCATCTAAAAAAGGCGTCAACTCTTGCTAAATCTTAAACGTTGATACCTGTGTGTGACATCAAACTCAAGTTAACCAAAGCCTCATCTTCAGACCCAGAAAAAGGTTCTAGTCAAAATGAACTGCTTTCATGAGACATGAGGCCGAATTTAAAGCTATTAGACTTCTCTAGGCTCAGGGACTATCAGGAAAGAGGTGAGCACATAAAATTCCAAGGACCACTTTTGAGAGATAAAATTAGATTAGATCCTCCAGAACCAGGATGGGCACATGGATGGCTAAATAGGCGACAAGTTGAGAAACTTTGCCTCTCTAAACTCCTTAGCTCAAATGGGTTTAACAAAATGCTTATGCCTTGTATAAATAATTGCTATCTCAGTATCTAAGACCAGGATTCAATTCTGTAAGCTTATCTTTGACTTTTGGCTCTCAGCTGTTACACCGCTCAAAAGGTTTTTAAGGGTTATTGAGTGTCTGCCCACCTCCATTGCCATCTGGCTTGTGACATTTAATTGGCAATAAGTCGTTTGGCTCTAAGTCCTTTGGTCGTAGGAGTCCCACTGAGAAACAAGATGGACACAGGGCAGGTAGCCACACCACCCTGGCAACAATATGGGAAAAATAAAAGTTTGGTCATCAATGCCACGTCTGGCCTATCTTAACCAAAAAGGGGAAATGTAAAATCCTAAGCCCCCTGTACTGACTGAACAGACTCACTTGTGGCCAAGAGGACCCCAGAAAAACCTTAAAACTTAGTTCCTGGCCACGAAGAGATGGGAGGTCAGACATGGCTCACAATACACCCTTCCTTTTTGAGTCTAGACACAACTCAGCAGCATTACTATTAAAATAGAAATCACAAGACAGAACAGACTGTGACAATAAAATCTCACGAGTACCCCCAGAGCTTTCAATCTATTTTACAAGGACTTTAAAAATGTGGGCTCATAATTCTGACAATAGGGCTTATAATGATCTTATAGTCCAGTATATAATTAAATACACGCCATGCTAAGACAGCGTGCAGGAGCTCTAATGTGTTCATGCTGCACCCCTGAAATTTCCAACTGGGCAGCCATACGTGCTTGCAGATTAGTGCCAGACAGTTTTATTCCTCAAATCCTGACTCTTACCCCCACTGTGCTCTTGCTGGCAGTAAAAAGCTAGAGTGGTCTTCACCCAATTCACACTGTATTAGCTTTCACCTCAGGGTTGGGGTTTGATTAAGCCCAGGCAGGGCTAAAACTACTCCTATATACTTGACGAACTAATCAGCACATTCAACATCAATCATTAAGTCAGTTTGTTCTATGACCGGCTTTGTCATAATTATTTAATGCCTATTGCCTCAAAATCATGTAGACCCTGTTACAAGATTATAATTCCCCACAACTTAACCATTATAAAACATTAAATTTTCCCTTTGAGGTTATCCTTGAAGTCCTGCATACTAATAAAACTACTGACTCAGCTGATCTGAAAAATCCCGCTGACACCAGCTGATCTCAACCCCCTACTGACTTCACCTGGTCCAAAAACCCCCACAAGAAGCTGACTCACCAAAGAATGTGGTTTCCACGTGCTGACAATTTCATCTGTCTTACTCCCACCCATCAACGACCCCAATTCTCCAGCCCCTCACCTTCCACAATCCCCTTAAAAAACCCAGCCTAAACCTCCTTGAAAAACTGGATCTGAAACTCTGCCCCCATCTCCTTGCCCATTGCTCTGCAGTACTTAAACTTTCTCTGCTACACCACTGCTGTCTGCATAATTGGCCTATTACTACACAGCAGACGTACCTGTTGATCCTATAACAATAATACAGTAAGTCTTCACTCAATGTGGTCAATAGGTTCTTGGAAACTGCAACTTTAAGTGAAATAATGACTAACAAAACCAGTTTTACCTTAGGCTAACTGATATAAACAAGAGTTAGGTTCCTGTGGCATTTTTCTGGTCACAAAACCATCACCATGCTTATAAATAAAAACCAAACCGCTTTTACTGTTGAGCATTGACATAAATGTGGGCTATACATACATTTAAGAAAGATTAAAAAAAACAAGATAATTACTTACTTGTGTATTCCAGTTCATGATGGCGGGTGGGTGGAGCCTGTCCTGGCTGCCTAGGGTACACTGAGACCATGTAGATACACCGATTCCAGGGGAATTATGAAGCTTAGGTATGAGCACAGCGTTTGGATGTGAGAGGAAACCAGAAGGCCTGGAGAAAACTCACAGAAACATGGGGAGAACACACACACTCCACACAGTGGTCCTGGCCAGGAGTCATGTCTTTTCCTCATCAACGCTATAATGAAACAACGTTAAACGAGGTTATTCAAGGACCATGCCCAGGTGAGGGCTAGAGCCAGACAATGGTGGCCTGGCGAGGATATTTGAGTAGAGCAATATTTCTGGGGGTGCAGAGGCAGACATCCTTTGATAGAAGCCTAAGGGAGGTTTTAGAATTTCCAAAAACCATTTTTCTCTTTCAGGTGCCTGGTTGTTACTTTGGAAGAGACTTCTTTTACTAATACTGATTTGTTACAAATCTGCCTGGAAGATCTGAAGTTAAGATTTTGGACTCTTTATTCTCTTTGGATCAACCCTTTCCTTGAAGGCAGTTGTATTAGTCAGGGTTCTCTAGAGGGACAGAACTAATCTATCTGTCTGTCTGTCTGTCTATCTCTCTATCTATCTGTCTATCTATCTATCTATCTATCTATATGTATGTATATATGTGAGTGTATATATGTATATATATGTGTATATATCTGTATCTATATCTATCTCTCTGCGTGAAAAGGGGGAATTTGCCTTCCCCAGTCCACTGACTCAAATGCTAATCTCCTTTGGCAACACCCTCACAGACACACCCAGGAACCTTTGCATCCTTCAGTCCAATCAAGTCGACTCTCAGTATTAACCATCAGAGCACTATTTGTAGCAACCTACAGTTTTATGGACAGGGTTTGGTCAGGACTGGGGAGGAATGGTAATGGTGATAGAGAAAGCAATGGATTCAAAGACACAAGGAACATAGCCACCTCTTACCCTCTCAAAAACTTAGCCTCTGACATGAGTGTGATGCCACTGTCTATTTAAAATACTGTTGACTCTAATGATGTCATCAGTGGTCTTGTTTATTTCCGTGCACTCTCATCTTCAGCATAGCTGGACACACACTTATTTTCTCTCAACCTCTTTTTCTTCACGTGCTCCTACTTTTTGACTGTCTTCTACTTTTAGGTTGATTGTGCTTTGAGGCAGCCACAGCACCTCCTAACATGTGAGATTAGCCCGAGGCTGAGTAAGAAATTGTGTTCAAGCCACTTGTTGGCTTATTAGAAGATGAACTGGATGTTACTATCGTCTTTTGCTGGTGACTTACAGTGCAGGCAGTGAGGTTTATGGAACATACCATTAGGACCAGGTTGAGCTGTGAGCTGGAACTCCAGAAAGACAGGGAGAGCCTTGTTGGGGTCACTAATTCCTTCCTGCCTTAGTGATGCTCTAGACATGCATTTTGAGGAATGGTGGAGGTCATCAGGAAGGATTAAAGTGGAAAATAAGTGACATAAAGGAGAAATGACAGTTATCATATATTCAGAGATCTGTCATATGGCTGATGGAGTTTATTATTCTGCATTCTACACAAGTTCTCTCATTTTTTGGCTCATGTACACTCAAAAGAATCTTCAAAAGCTATATACCCCTTGCATATTTGTAGTTTGTTCTCTAAACAATTTTCTCATAAATTTAATAGTTCAAATGATGTAATTTCCTACTTATGCCAGATCATCTCTGTTTATTAATATTTTTTATCACAACCTTATAGTATAGATTTTATCATTCACCTTATGGAAAATGTAAGCCATATAATCCAATTGGCAAAGCTAGTCCTCATTGTCAAACTGATCAGCTAAATTACATTTGCTTTATGTTGAAAAAATGTCTGAACTAATTTTCCAATTCAAAGATATGCGTTTTTATCATGGCCACTTCACCTTTGAATTCTAATTCATAAATGGACTGATAGATGGACGAATGGATAAATGAATGGATGGATGAATGAATAGATTGAGATAGATAAATAGATGAATGAATGGAAAATGGATGAATGGATGGATAGATGGATGGATGACTGGATGATGGATAGATGGATGGATGGATTGATGGATGGGTGCATGGATGGATGGGTAGATGGATGGATGATAGATAGATGGATGGAAGCTTAGCATATGTTGGTTCTCTAGATGAAATAAGGCACTGCCCTCTTCAATATTTCTTAAGGACTCTCTATTTGCTCTTCTGTCACAGGACATTCTCTTAGGAACCATGCATTTTGAAACTGTCCAGATTTGAAACTGTTTGATGTCCAGATTTTTTTGCATGTAGGAATAAGATTCAGGCTGGCTGAGAGACATATGGTGTAAAATGGAAAGGCAGGTGTAAAGAAGATGATCTTTTTAAGCAGGTCAACCTGAGACTGAGTACCTATGGTGGCTGAGGATCTTGAAAGTGACTCTTAAATGGACAATATTCTAGTACTTCCTGGAAACTCCTCATGTATTTCACACCACCCCAGCTTGAAAAGCAGTGCCTTAGAAGAGAAGATGAGAATTGGTGGATAAAATGAAGCTATCTAAACACAAAGTGGCCTGCTTAATTTAATATGTAGTTTTTTTTTATCATTGAAGTTACTTACACAGAATCCTGGTGGCCAGTTGTCAAGGATGCTGTAGGAGGGCCCCTTGCATTGAATATAAATTTGACTGGAGAATATTTAAAAGTTCCCTTCCAACTCGAAAATCTATGATATTCTAGAAAGGGTGGCTCAATCTATGATGTGCATTGAGTGGATCTTAATATTATTTTAGAATCCTGAAAGTATAAAAGGACCTCATTATCTCTTAAGAAACATTTTCTCTTTAATCGTCTTTATCTCTCTGTTTTTACACATTGGTTCCATCTTCTGAAGCCACTTTTTTTTTTGTTTGCTGCCACTTAGCTAACAGGAGATGTAATCTGCTTAATAGTATACAAATTGATTTTGGTTTTTTACTTCAGAAGCGTGAAAGTCTTAAAGTGTATTAGAAAGTACATACGGGCTGGGTGCAGTGGTTCACGCCTGTAATCCCAGCACTTTGGGAGGCCGAGGTGGGTGGATCACTTGAAGTTAGGAGTTAGAGACCAGCCTGGCCAACATGGTGAGACCCCATCTCTACTAAAAATACAAAAATTAGCCAGGCATGGTGGCACGTGCGTGTAATCCAGCTACTCTGGTGGCTGAGGCAGGAGAATCACTTGAACCCAGGAAGCATAGGTTGCAGTGAACAGAGGCCATGGCACTGCACTCCAGCCTGGGCAGCAGAGTGAGACTCTGTCTCAAAAAACAAACAAACAAAAAACAAAACAAAAACCAAAAGAAAAAAAAGTACATATGAAGGTGACACTTAATTCTGGGTTAAGGGACATGTTAGGGAGTTGGGGTACTGTGCACAGGTTGAAAAGAGCAGAGAGAAAGGCTGGCCTATTAACTCAGTTTTCCCATCTTGGCAAGGAAAAGTTTGTATTAGATGTACTCTTTGTTTCTCTTACAGTCAAAAAGGGAGTAGAATTCTGGCAAGTTTTCTATCTGGGTTTCTGTAATAGTTCTGCCGTAGCAGGTCTGAACTGGAAGCTGGTAGGGGTGTGGATTGGTGGAGTAAAGAGGGCGGTGTGAAGGGAGCCATCTTTTATCGTATCATTCCCTGAGGACCCACAAGGACTTCCTCTACTACTTCCAGCACCTAAAGATAATGGCACTGGTGTCCACCGCAAGGGTGGGAATGATTTTACACAATAGTGTCTGGGAAAATATTTACTTCTGGCCCACTGGCAAAGGATTGGCCTTTTTATATTGTTCTGAAGTTAACTTCAGAGGAGGTTCGTCCCTGAAAAGTCACAGCTGAAGGAACTCACTGCAGACGGTGGGTAGTACTGGTTTCCATTTGTTGTCTTTGTTAGTTTTGTTCTTCTATATTTTGGTCTGAACCGCTATAGATTGTTTGCATTTCAAGCTAACCCACGCAGCACAATAACATAGTCAATAACTTCTAACGGTATCTTTCCTGCAGGTGGAACTGGTTACAGCAGTCAGGTTTTAAAGGCACTTTGTTTTGTGGAAGCCAGAATAGGGGAGTTGTCACACCTAGAGATCTGTTTGCATCAGTGGGTCAAGATTTAAAAAGCTAGAATATTATCAAAATTCCGTTGGCCCTATCAAACTAAATGTCAAAGAATCATCCCTCTGATATGACTATACCACACTCCACTTTCTACCTGATTTATAGCTTCTAAGTGGCTGTTTGTATCAGAAGACAAATCACAAATTTGTCATCTCTATGAATTAATTGCTTGAAGGAGAATGGTTTGATTCAGAAAGGTAAATTAGTAAAGCTAAGGAGAATTTAGTAAGTGTCATGACAGAAATATTGGCTGAGATTAAGCCAAATACATACGCAGCCTACATGGATATTAAAAATAGTTTCCCCTAAATAAAACAAATAAAAGACTTTTGAAAATCGAAATCCCAGTTTTTAATGGGAAAGAACAATTGGTAATATCAGTCAGGGAAGAAGTCTGACAGATACATGCGTTATAGACAGGATATTATGATGACAGACATGTCACTCAGTGAATCCAGAGCTTCAATAGTGGATTTTCATGTAAATATCCTAGCCCACTGCACAGTCTAGAATGAAGAGAAACTCAATGAAGAGAAGCATGATGCAATCATTTTTTAAAAAAAGAATTACAAAGGAACACTAAGGTAGTGACCAAAAGATTTTAAAAATTGATGCAAGCATCATTTTTGGGGGCAATCTCTGCTTACATGTTGATGAGCCCATCATGTTTTGGGTGTTACCAGGGGTTCAGAGCTCACTTGTGGTCTTCAGGTGCATCCTATTCATCTTTGGTCTACTGTGGTTTGCATGCTCAGCATATGGGAATCACAAGACACCCTCTGGGTCCTAATAAAAATATCTAACCCTATGAAAGCACCTGGATTATTTTTTTTCTGGGGTCTGAAGACAGTTTTTTCCTCCTGCAGAGATTTCTGATTTCTCAGATATTTCCCAATAGCAAATTGGCAAATGACTGGTGTCAAAATAGGCACAATAAAAGCTCGGGGGTTGGAGATGTGAGTTGAAATGTCAGGACATCCCTCACTGGCTGCATTGCCTTCGACAACTCTCTTTCCCTTTTGTTGCAAGATTGAGTTAATAATTCTACTCTTATAAACCACGGCTAAAATACTCTCTTTAGAAACACAGTGCTAACGAGAGCGAGCATCTCCATAATTTGAGACTCTCATTCCAACATGATTCTCATCATTATCCTCCATATAACTGAAACAAAAACCAATCTTTTACAGACTGTTACTATGAAGGATCCTTCTGCCTTTTCACAACCTGTGTGCTGTTGTTTAATTCTCATGGAGAATGACTGAAATATGCACATGGCATCTCCAAGAAACAAAAGCAAGAATTGAAGTGAAGGGGGGTGGTAGGCAAAAAAGGCCAAGAATGACCATAATTAGACCAAAGGACTTCCACTTCCAAGCCGTAGCTGGCTGCATCCTCTTCATAACTCTGTAAATTCTCTGGACCACAGGACATCTTTTCAAAAAAGTTATCTCTCTCTAGACTCTTCCAAGCCTTTGTAGGTGAGATTCAATTTCAATGAAAGATCATTCATACTTATTGCTTAAGTTGTGTTAATTTTTAATGCTTTTAAAAATATGCTAGATAGTTAAAAAAAAAATATATATATATGACTCCTGTGATAGAAACATTTATTTCAAGGGTGAAATATCTCAGTTCAGTCAAGTAAAAATAATTGTGGAAAATATTTAAATCAATTGATTGGTCATATTTTGTAAAATTTCTGCTCCATGTAGCCATTTGGATAAGGAAGCGTCTAAGCTTCCCCAAAAGTTATTTATCAAGTACCAACAAAGTACTTTTCAGTTAAAAATCAACTCATACTTAATGGGTATTTCCAACATTGACATACTCTTATGGTTTATTAATCTTCCATACTTTTAGCCAATGTTTCTTTCCATAGTCAAGATTTCATATTGCATAAATGTGTGCAGCAATATAAGGAAGACTTTAACACAATAGAACACTTTTCTTCTTAAATCTCATATGAGTTTTATGTAAAAATGTCTACTATTATAGAGTAGTGAGAAAAGCAGTTGCTTTTCTGGCCACCTACCTTGATCTAAATGGTAATTGTAATAGCATGAAATAGCAAAACAGAGACGGAGAGGGGATGCCCAACGTTTCAGTGAGCACAGGTTCAAACTGTAAACTGAGGATGAAGATGTGAAGATGTAATGACTGGCAGAAAAAGCTGTGAGAGAGAGAAATAATATATACATATATATGTATGTGTGTGTGTATATATATATTTCCATATATAGCTATATATATACCTCTCTCTCTCTCTCTCTCTCTTTCACTTTCTCTCTCGTACTCCTTCCTGTTTTTTCTTGCCCTAAAGACTAAGGAGCAATGGTTGGTTTCTCTGGGACAGGTTGTGAAACAGTACAACAATCATGAAGTGATCAGGCATGTCATTCAAAAAAATGTCATTTCTTGCCCAGAGTAACTTCAGTTTGTACCTTCACTTCTAGCAGTTTTAAAGTCAGTGTAATAAAATATGAAGCTTGTTTTTTTTTTTTTCTCCAGTGGGAAAATATTTTCTGTGGGGTCTAAAAGAAACAAAAATACACCTGAAAAGAAAAAAAAAAAAGATAAGCATGCCTTAAAAAAAAGAAAATTCCCCTTCCCTATATGTATCTACAGACAAATATTTTTCTGTACATGCACTTTTGGAGTAAGGACTGTATGTATAGCTATAGTTTCCACATGCTTATACTCCTCTAAACACATGGCCAGGAGGTATTTAGTTTATGATGGTATGATGATAGTTGTTAAAGAAAGTTCTTTTGCATGTGAAAAAGAAAGAGAAGTCAAGGCAAATAGCAGTCTGTTCAGAATTATCCTTTCAATGAATTCTGCCCTTTTATACAATAAAAACCTGTGGCTGTATTATAGGCCCTGGATTAAATAAAAGCAAACCACACTCTTTGTTCAATAATAGTTTTATTTATTATTTCACTGTTAACTTGGGGATAATATTCACCACAAAGTTGCAGGCATCATTTTATAGTACAGACTACAGACGATTGACTTTTTCAAGATTAAAAATGAACATGGTTTGTGACACACCTGAAATGCCTACTGAGGAAGTGCTGGCCACGAGGTAATAAAAAAAAGGTAAAATTCAGTGCCTTTGGCAAAGATGTGGACACTGTTTTAGATGCGAGTATGATACATGCCCTTTGCTTACAAAGCAAATATACACCCATCTGTTTTTGGACTGCGGTTTCTCTATCCACCAGAGAGCTTCTTTACATGATTCACAGACATTTCCCTGAGAGCTTCCTGCCAAGAGAAATCAGCATGCTGATTCACCATCTTGGAAGCCCTTTTTAATGTAATTATTCCTCAAGCCTGCACCAAACTTGGAAACGGTTCTTATATTTAAAAGAAAGAAGGGCTTTGCCCCAAATGTGGCCGTCACATAGCTCTAAGTGGACGCCCAAAGGAAGTGTGAAGTGTTACATGTAGGAGGCTGGGAATGCCCATGTGCTGGATGAGGAATGGATAGAAGGGAGAGCATGTGTTCGATTGCCTGCAGAACAGGATGAAGGATTCTCTCTTAATAACTTTCCACACCAAGCGAAACTACATGCAAGGATTTTTAAGCCAAACTACAGATCTTCACTTGTACAGAGAACTGTGTTTATGAACTCTCCCGGCCCTCCAGATACTTCTGTTACTAAGGCAAGCAACCAAGAAGCCTGTTGCTAAAGAATTATCCCTTCAATGAATTCTACACTTTTCTACAATGAAAAGTTTCTCTCTGTTGACCAATCCAGTAAAGTTTCTGAGTTCTAGGCATAGAAGAGAGAATTAATTTTCTCTTTCCTTTTTGGACTCTAAATTATTTGTTCACAACTTGAAATCTATTTAAAATATTTCTCCTTATTGCTCAGTGATATTTTATTAGATAACCATCATATTTGTGAACATTCTCCATTTCCCAGCCAAACAACTCCTGACTACAGTAGCAGCATGGGACATTGATGTGCACAGAATTTTGACAATATTTGTTATATTAATAAAGAGGTTATTAGATATTCAACATGTATTGAACATATGCAATTTACCAGATTCTGTGTGAGCCACAGGATACAGAGTGATGAATAAGACCCAATTACTATCATCAAGGAACTCACAGAATACAGGATAAAAATAATTTTGAGTTTTGTATGTGAACTGCAGAACTGCTAAGCATTTTGGACTCCAAGAAAGAACAATAGTAAGATTTAATATTCTGGGGATAATCTTTTTAGTTTAAGGTAGGATTGCCAGATTATAATTTGGGTGCGGGAAGTTTTACTAATATTTCTTTGCAGTGGAGAGTATGGCTCCTTTATCTTTTACGTAGAATGCAACTGAGACGTGAGCCTCTTTGGTTCTCTAGATGATTTTTTTGGGGTGGTCTCAAGCCCAGACCAGAGTGGTAGGGTCAGAACTTTGTGTGAGTCTCTGTGGTTCTACCAGAACAAACATAGGCCTAATGTTCTAGCAATGCATTTGGATGACTTCCATATATCCAAATGCACTATTTGTCTCTGCATGAAGCTGTGAACGTGATGCATGCCTAATAATACCAACACTTGCTCATTTCTGAGCCGTACAACACAACACTGTGCAGTTACAAACTTACATGGAGTATAGTCATGTTATGAACTAGATCTTCTTTACTCATTTATATTATCTTATCATGAGCCTACTTTCCCAGACATTAAAACTAAAGCCAGAACAAGAAAATGGAATTCTCCAGTTCTAAAGAGCACTGGGTTACCATTCTAGAAACCTTTCTCTTAGGTCTGTAGTGTTGACTCACACAACATTAATGCTGGGAGAGGCTGAATATTTAGAGTCATCGAAACAGAAGAAGAGAGTGTAACTTAAGTGTGTGGAAAGGAAGTAGTAAAATTGTCCTTGAACCTATTAAGGGCTGGAGTTGATCTTATTTAAATAAGTTTGTTGCACGTAGCATTAGAGCAAAATATTCTTTCAGAGGAGGTGCCAGAAGTAGGGTTATTTAGGTTAAAAAAGTCACGTTGGAGTGTTATATTCTATATAGTTTCAGTCCTACTGTGAGAAATGCTATTGTAAAACCAAAGCAAACACCTGTTACCCAGAAACTCTATTTTGTGTGGTTGCCAGACCTCAGTGCTGGGTTGGAGTGGTATTTGAAACCATACTACTCTGGGTTTACCAACAAATTTCCAAGCTTCCCTGGTTACCTTCCAAATTTCAAGATTTTGTGGTGTTGAAATATAGTAAGTAAATAACTTTACAGAGTATAAAATCTGAAAATTTCAAGCATTCACTCAATATACCATTTTACTTTCATCATGGTATTTACTGACTTCGGTTTTGACCCATTTGCCATCAGAAGACAAATTGGAGAAGCTTCAGTGTTGTTGCTTAGTTTGAGCAATGAGGAGAAAACCCAGAAAGTTTAGGTTAAGTGACAAGCATGCCTAAGGACATGTAACTAAGCAGTGACCAAACTGGCACAGGAACTTAGGGTTCCTCATCCTGAATTCATTGCTTCCTTGACTACACTGCACTACCTTCACTGGTCCTCGGAAGCTGCCAGGGGAAGATTGTGCAATTTCCTGGAATATGTCCCCATCTTTGAATCATCTCTACTCAGATAAGTACAGGACACCCTGGCTGATCCCTGGAATCCTTCTCCATGTCACTCTAGTATTAGGTTTCCCCGCTGTGACAGAGCCTTGGCATCCTTCTTTCCTGCCTGAGTCAGAGCTGAAACAGCCAACTTTGCAGCAGAGCTCTGTGCTCCAGCTTCTCTCCTGACACACACAGGGGCTCCCAGCGCTCTGCAGAGCAATAAGCCCTGCCCACGGGCAACGCGGGAAGCCTGACAGAGAAAGTCGATGTGCCTTCTAGATCTTCAGCCACAGCAGGGTCTAATGCTTAGGCTTCTTGTTTGTTTTCATTCCGTCAGAGTCTACAACTGTTGTACACTAAAGGGTAAAGAGAAATGAAAAATATGTAGAGAGTCAAGGCTGGGTTTAAGAGGCAAAGGGTGATTAGAATAGGGAGGACTAGCATCGAGGCCACAGGGAGCTGATGGGCAAAGGAGAGCAGAGCCGAGGGAACTAGGGGGCCAGAGAGAGCTCACTTCTCCTGACCATCTGGCAATGCCTGGAGAATGGAGAATGTGTGTTATGTGTGTGCTTGTGAGAGAGAGAGAAGGAAGGAGAGGGAGAGAGAGAGATTCTCCAAGTGTAGTTTGATCATTTTCTTCTTTCAATCAAAGTGGCTAATCTTGAAATGTCTGCAAGCCTCATGCATATGGCATGAAATAATTTGATTCCCAGTTTGGGATGAAGACATTTTGATCTTATGTAAATGCTGAATATCTCCCGTAATGACAAGCCCTTTGAGAAATGCACATGTAACTAAGGTCCAGTTATAAACACTCACTACATCTTCAATTATACTTTTAAATTCTTCATATTCAAAAGAATCTATTTTGCTTGTTTTCTTTCTCTGAAAATGACCCAAGAAATGGACATACCTTTCTATAAAGTCAGTAGATAGTATTTAAATGCAGCTTTCATCCATAAGAGGCTTAAAAACAATTCTATAATAAAACCAGTAAAACCAAAAAAAGGAGACCTAGAGTCTTGGATTTGTTCCTTTTCTGCCATTATTAGCATCACAAAAGGACAAGGATAAGGAGATAATCATATTTAAGGAGATTGTAAGTGACTCTCAAAGTTCTGCTAAATTTCAGGGTTTCTCCTTTTCTCAAATTTAATTCTATTGTTATTTTTTTTTTAAATAAAAGAAACAGCCCTTTTGGGAGGGAGGCAAGATAGGAGTTTGCAAAAGGATGGGAAGTGCTGAAGTACTGGGACACTTGAATAAGCTTTCACATATTTATTAGTGCCAGGCCAACTGGGGAAAGAAAATATAGATGCAGTTGCTTACTAGACATTTCACAGGTGGATACTATGACATTCTGTAGTTTGCTGTACATATTAGAAAATCGTCTGTTTTTTCTTGTTCTTTGGTTGAATGTGGGCCCAAAAAAATCATTCTTACAATTACACTGATCGTTTTTTTTTTTCCCGTGATTTCAGACACAATGGTGGAGGGCTGCTTTGTTCATTTCCTATCAGATTTAACTAAAGAGTGGTTTTAAACATTTATGTTGAAGTGACGGTTGACTTTTTGTTACCTAGAAAGAGTTAGGTGCTTGCTGATGCCAGCAGGATGACATGTTTCTTCTTCTTAGCCACAGGAAAGCTCAATAGACTCTATTCGTTGCTCAAGTGGACTTTAAAGAATCACTTTCAAAGGACACCATGGCTGACGACTGAAGAGTAATATTTATCAACATTAAATAAACACTTGGTGTAGTATCCATAAATATTTCTGCATATAAACATAACATGAAATTAAATAGTTCAGATACACAGACACCACTGAGTACACGTCCACTGTTGTCAAAGTCGTCTGTAAACACCACCTCACACTGAATACAAAAGCAGCTTCTACCCAGCTCTGGGTTCACAACACGAATGCCCCGTACAAAGGGAAGATATCTCCGCAGCCCTCCCACCTCCCTCCCCTCCCTCTCCCCAGACAGCCCCGGAAACAGGAAAAGAAACCCCAACAACTACAGCAGCAACAACAACGACAATGACGGCAGCACCCCAGCCCCTCCCCAAATAAAACAGTTAACATTTTGGTCAATTCAAGGGAGAATGCAAAAACAATTTTTTTTTCCCCCAAAAGGTAAGGAAATCAATTTGAAGCATTACTTTTCAGAGTGTAATTCTTTCTTCAGAGGACATGGAACTTCCTAAACCTCACCTATTCCTGGGTGAAGGTTACTCAGTGAACACCAGAAAGCACTGGCCAGAAAGCTGAGTAACAAAGGTGCAAGCCCTATTTTCTTTTAGAAGGTGCCATTCAGCAAGAATCAAACACAATGTTCTCCTTCATTCTCTCTCACCATGTTTTTGTTTTGTTTTTTTGCTTTGCCATATATATATATATACATATACATATATATATATTGCTGTGTATGACATTCAAACGTGACACTATTACTGAGTTTCAAGCAGTTTAGATAGCAGAAATTTTGTTTGGAAACATTCAGGTTTAGATGATTAAATTCAAACGTGTGGATGTGGTTCATTCTTTGAGCTCAGAGGGGCCCCGATGTGGCTCTGTTGAAACATCAACAAAGGAGATTGCTTAACACCAAGTCTGGTGAAGCCACGGTGCTCAACTGACTCACGAGCCTGTTCGCTCTGCACAGGCCTGCTGGGAAGGCCTGGCTGCTCTCTGTGGAAAACAGTCCTGGTTTCAAAAACATTAAACTGGGCTTATTTCACGTTTATGTTGCATTAGGATCCTAGAGAACTTCAGTCACCAAAGTACTGAAAGCGTATATTGCAGGAATAATTTGCCAGTTCAGTGTTTCCCATGATATTATATACACTATGTGTGTGCGTGCAGAACTCACACATATATATATATATACTTAAGTATTTTTATTTGTACGAAACTTGAACTGCACAAAACAGTACTTTGCAAGAATCAAGAATCAAGTCCACAAATAGAGTTTAACAACACACCAAAGAAAAGACAGGAAGCTCTATTGGGACAAGAAGATTCAGCTTTGCAACGTGTGAAATAATTTTGGAACCACAGATTCATTAGCCTGCAGTGTTCCTCGTGGGGTCTGGATTCCCACTTTTGGGATCCTTGGGAAGAATGTGGGAACTGGGTCAGCTATGCTCATGTGAGATTCCAAAGCTAATGGGAATTAAAGACCCAGGCAAATCAATTTGGGTATATAATTGCTGTGAAGCAATTATTTTTCTCCTCTTTAAGAAAAAAACATGTAAAGTCTATTTCAGAATAAATTTCTATATATTCAGTAGTATGTTTTTTGTTTTTTTTTTTTTTGCTAAATTGGTATTGTCTTTTTCTGTTAAAATGGGTTTATTCAATGGATCAGTAAACAGGCAGCTTCTTTCACAGCCGGGTGATAAAACCATTTTTATCATCACCAGAAATCACCCCACCCTCAGCTTCCTCCTCCTAAGGTCTGTGGGTTGATGTGTGCGTTTCGTCACTGCTATTGATAAAACCTCATTCTACAAGGCCTGCTCAGGTGCGCGCTTGTGAAAAATGACCGACTGTCTCTGCTGGTACTGCTGCTTGCGCCTCTTTTTTTTGTCACACTGGCACAGCAGCAGCATCTTGAAAGTGGTTCTGAATGTTTTGTTGCACAGGGCATAGCACACGGGGTTCACGGTGCTGTTGATGTAGCACAGCCAGTAGCCCAGATTCCAAAAGGTTTTGGGTATGCAGCTGTCACAAAAGGTGTTCACCAGAACCATGATATTGTATGGGGTCCAAGTGATGATGAAGGCAAGCAAGATCGCACTGAGGGTCTGGGCTGCTTTCTTCTCCTTGACGAGGGACATCCTTTTCCGCTTAGTGATCTGACTTCTGGTCTTCAGAGCAAACCTCTTGGCCAGAGTGGCTTCCTTGAAGGACAGAGGTAGAGTGGCCGTGGTCTTACCCACTGAGGAGTCGACGTCAGAAGTCTTGGCTGTGTCCACGGCTGACTCTAGCTGGATGGGAAGCTTGGAGAAGCTTTTTGGAAAACTGCCTCCATCGTCCATGCTCTTCTGGGCCTGCAGCTTGTTAGTTTTCCTCTCCAAGTCCACCATCCCCAGCTCCTCCTCAGGCACCTGCAGGTTGTCGGACGAGGGTAACTTGGTGGAGTTGAGGATGGTGCTGTGACCTGGAAGCTTGAGCACGATGGAGTAGATGGCTCTCGTCTCGGAGCCAATGTCCTCCTCATCGGAGGAGGCGGAGTTCTCCAGGGAGGCAGCAGCATCATTGTTGTTCCAACTGTCACTGCTGCTGTGGTCTTGGTCCATCTGCTCGGAGCTGGGTTTCCAGCTCTTGGTTGTGAACCAGAAGTGGCAGCGGCTGTACTTCCTCCTGTTGGAGCGTTTCATGCTTTGCTGTTGAAGTTCGTAACTGCTGCAGCTTCGAGAACTGCCCGTGGGGTGGACAAAGTTTTCTGTCTCTGCCTCTGTCCCAGAGGCTTGCAGCCCAGCAAGCTCTTTGGTACGCTTTTCAGTTTCCTTATAGATCCTCCAGTATAAAATAGTCATAATGGTGACAGGCATATAAAAAGCAGCGATGGCTGTGCCAAAAGTAATGGTGGGCTCACTGAGGAACTGAATGAAGCACTCTCCTGGAGGCACAGTTCTCTTTCCAACAAAGTATTGCCAGAACAAGATGGCAGGAGCCCAAAGGACAAAGGAGATGACCCAAGCCAGACCGATCATCACACCAGCTCTCTTTGTTGTTCGTTTGGCTCGGTATGTGAGCGGCCTCGTGATGGAAAAGTATCTGTCAAAGCTGATGACCAGAAGATTCATAACAGAGGCATTGCTGGCTACGTAGTCAATGGCAAGCCAGAGGTCACAGGCCAAGTTCCCTAAGGCCCATCGATTCATGATGATGTAGGTCGTAAACAGATTCATTGAAATGACCCCAATTATCAGATCGGCACACGCCAGGCTTAAGAGGAAGTAGTTGTTGACCGTCTTCAGCTGCTTGTTGACCTTAAATGACACAATTACCAGGATGTTGCCGATGATGGTCACCAAGGCCAGGATGCCCGTTAAAAAAGCGATGAAGACCACCTGCCAGACGGTATGACCTCCCAGAGGGTCATCGGTGGTACCGTTTGGAGAGGAGAAATTCCCGGCTGCTCGAGAAGCATTGTAGCTGCCGAAATGAGTGACGGTTCCTGGGGGCAGCCCTGCATCGGAGGGGCTGTGTATCCAGGAGGAGCTGATGTTTGGAAACAAAGGCGAGGTTGTACTGTTATTGTGCAAGGTCATTGTGACTCTCTGACATAGTCTAGGGGAAAAAAAGAGAGAAAAGACGGAGTTAGAAAAACTTCTGCCTTTATTTGCTTGTTCTTTGCATTGCATACGTTAAAAGACATGGAAGGCCTATGACAGGATGCTGAATCTCTATGAAGCCAAACATTATCAAGTTCATTCTCTTATTTTAAATGAGTGGAGTCTAGGGCAGACAGACATGGATTTGTTTGAGATAGTATTGTATAATTGGTGGCATGCCCTGAACACTGTGCTTTTTTCCCACATTTTTCTCATTTCTAAATATACTCCATGTAATTCTGTTACTAAACAAACTCGCCCTTACTTCTCTTATTTTGTAAAGGCAAAAAATATCAGACATTTCTATTACAATTATCCAAACAGTTTTATCATCATGCTAAATTGATAACTTGACTTGATTTGCATTTTATCTATCTGGGCATTTACCCATCTGAGGCTTGAGAAATACACAAATTTAAGGTGATACCAGCCATTTAAGCCTCACTAAAATGAGCAGTGCCAACCTGGAGAAGGCATAAAACCAATGTAAATCAATTCATACTATATTATCTCTTTGAGACAGAATTGAAAAAGTAAGATATCAGTTCCTTGTAAGGACTGGTAACACGACTGTCTCCCGGGAAGCTATCTTCTACTTGATGACATGCAGATGAACTTTTAGCAGAATGTTTTGAATGGATCAAGCCAGTTTTAAATATTTCTAGTATTTAGATCTTTTAGATCCAAGCATGAAAACGTATTTTAGCATGTCACACATAGGTGAACAAATGGACATGCCCACACGCATTTGCATATAAAAGTTGCAAAACTGCAACTAGTGCTTTCAAATGCTTGTTGCTAGAGTATATGAACAACTAAGAACCATTACAAATAAGGTGCCACCAGTAAGACGCCCGTGGTGTCGCTGCTGGCCTTGGTTGTGACCTGCACCATTCTCTCAGAGCCTCCAGGGCTGTACTTCCAGGACACCACTGGCTCAGGAATTCACACACCACCAGCCACTGTACACTAGATAAGCAAATCATTCCTCAATTAGTGTCATTCTGTGAGTTCAAAGTTTGATCATCCTAGCAAAAATCTATTGTGCACCCTGCTACTGCATTTATGCTCTTGGTTAAAAAAAAATCTTCAACAATAAACTCTTACAGATAAACATATATGTGCAAGTGCAGTGCAAGAGTCCTAAATCAAGTCTTAAGGTATTGAATGTCAGCTTTTTCTCAGAGTGTCTCTCAAAGCAGTAGTCAGATTCACACAGAGCCTTCTGGAAAGGATTTCTGCTATAGCAGGAAGACTATGGGGTCAAAAGGAGTAGTTCAGATCTGTTTGACCACTTACTGGAGGTGCGATGTTAGATATTTAACTTCTTTTTTTTTTTTTTTTTTTTTTTTTTGAGATGGAGTCTCACTCTGTTGCCCGGGCTGGAGTACAGTGGCCGGATCTCAGCTCACTGCAAGCTCCGCCTCCCGGGTTTACGTCATTCTCCTGTCTCAGCCTCCCGAGTAGCTGGGACTACAGGCGCCCGCCACCTCGCCCGGCTAGTTTTTTGTATTTTTTTAGTAGAGACGGGGTTTCACTGTATTAGCCAGGATGGTCTCAATCTCCTGGCCTCGTGATCCGCCCGTCTCGGCCTCCCAAAGTGCTGGGATTACAGGCTTGAGCCACCGCGCCCGGCCCTAGATATTTAACTTCTTTGAGTCCAAGTTTTCTCATTGAAAAACGGGAATGATAATTTTCTGTATAATAGAATCAATTGTTGATAACTTCTTTTCAGAATTCAATAAGTGACCAAAGAAGCTTCGTTTCTCATCAGAATGTTTTAACGTATATAAAGTACTTAGAACAGGAGCTGATACAGTAAATGCTATATGAGTATCTGTGATTATTATCTTATTCTTTTTATTGAACAATGAACTCTCTTTGCTTTGACTGCCAGGATGCTCAGAGCTAAATTTAGTGCAATAATAAATGTTAGTAGAAATTATTTATTGGACATTTACTATGTGGTACATGTTGTGCAAATGCATCGTATGCATTATCTTATTTATTTATTATATTTTTTGAGACAGAGTCTCGCCCAGACTGGAGAGCAGTGGTGTGATCTTGGCTCACTGCAGCCTCTGCCTCCCAGGTTCAAGTGATTCTCATGCTTCAGCCTCCTGAGTAGCTGTGATTACAGGCATGTGTCACCTTACCTGGCTAATTGTTGTGTTTTTAGTAGAGATGGGGTTTCACCATGTTGACCAGGCTAGTCTCAAACCCCTGGCCTCAAGTTATCTGCCCATCTTGGCCTCCCAAAGTGCTGGGATTATAGGCGTGAGCTGCCGTGCCCAGTGTATTATCTCATTTAATCCTTAAATAACCTCATTTTACAGGAAAGGAAGACACATTTAAATAATTTGTGCAAGGAATTGACCTAACAAGGGGACGTGTGGGGGGACCTAAAGAGTTCCATCCAGACAATCTGAACCCACAGCCTCCATGTGTAACTGTGAGGCTATGCTGCCTCTCCACCAGCTCCTTCCAGGTGTCCTATATATCTAGCCCCTCCTAGCTGGTTAAAAATCATCATACGCCTCCTTAAGGTGGAATTGATGTGCATTTAAAAATTAATGAGATACTCCTTATCACCTAAAACAATGGCAAAGATACAGATGATTCGATACATTCAGCATTCACAGTAATATGGCAAACATAATCAATTTTCATGGTCTTGGGGTTGCAGTATACATTGGTCATTTGAAAGGCAATTTTGCAGTTTGTAAAGAATGCCAAAATCCACGATCTCAGGAGCTGTCTGACTCTATGTATACACATAATACCTATGATGTTAGACATAAATACACTCACATACGCACATATAAATACACATACACATGCTCACTTTAGTGCTCTTTGAAATAATAAAAAAATTTGAAATAGTGTAAATATTCTAATATAATAATTACAGAGAGGAATAATACAAAATATTCCGTATAATCTAACATTATTTTCCCATAGCTAAAATATCCGACATTGTACTAATTTTCAATTTTAGAAAATTGATGAGACTATTCTCTTTTACTTTTTTTTTTTTAATATTTGAGTTTTATTAGGTGTCAACTTACACTTAACTCTCATTCTCTCTCACTGAGTGATGTCTGGGTTTGGAAAGTGTTACATGCTGTTTGTAGCACGCAATTGCATTCAGGGTTTCTTCCAAGATGCATGTACGGAAGATCTGTCTGTGGTTCTCCCTCCATCCAGATCCCAGTTTACAGCAGTTCTAAAGGTGTTTGCCTTGTTCTCTCTCCATTGCTGACTGTGTATATCCCACTCCACTGCGACTGTGTATATCCCACTCCGCTGCGACTGTGTATATCCCACTCCGCTGCGACTGTGTATATCCCACTCCGCTGCGACTGTGTATATCCCA
>NW_012104987.1:1139223-1162018 GCF_000951045.1 Mandrillus leucophaeus
GACTGTGTATATCCCACTCCGCTGCGACTGTGTATATCCCACTCCGCTGCGACTGTGTATATCCCACTCCGCTGCGACTGTGTATATCCCACTCCACTATGACTGTGTATATCCCACTCCACTGTGACTGTGTATATTCACAAGGACAGATGTGTCTTTAATCAGGTCAACACCCTGTCTCTGAGGTTAATAACTAGTATTACTATTGGTCTACTGGGGAGTCTGGGGTGCCTCTTACATGCTCTCGGCCCCATATGCTGATAAGTGGCATTTGGTCCTCTTTAGATTATCATCTTTATTCATCCATTTTTGTTTGTTTGTTTTCCAGCACGGGACCTGTGTTTATTTCTCATGTGCTCTGAAGAGCCTTTCTCTTTCCAAACTCTCCTTCACCCCTGAGATTCCTGAACATAGCAGTTACATTTCCTCATTTCTACCATCTAGGTCTCTGCTTTCATGTCCCATGGGAGGCAATCATGTCCTGTAGCCCCAATTTCAGGTCTTTAGCCATGCTGGTTTTATTATAAATAAATGTAATGCCCAATCATCCTGATGCTTTATTCATATTTGTGCTGATGATACTTCTTTCATCTTTGTTGGTTAAAGCCATGCCGTGGGTATCTGTTATTTGTCTTTCTTTGGACTGTCTTTTTGGAAATAGCCTGTCACTCATAGTATGTAGTTTGGGACAAGCATCAATCAGATGGTCCTGGCTCGTCTACCACAACAATGAACATGAAGAAGACCCAGGCAGGAGGGCTGATGTGGGGATTTGATGTGGATGTTGGAATGAGATAGTTATTCTCTTTCATTTGGAATTACTAGGTGCCGATCACCGTATTTGCCACCACATGGGAAACCAAGAGCAAGCAAACATAGAGGAAAGGCGTGGAGGAAGGAGAGAGACAGGAGGGAGTGTGGCAAACAGAGATAGCATGATGATGATGTTCTTTGAAACCTGAATTTAGCCACTCCTGAGGTCAACACCACCTCCTTGACCTCGCCTTTCCTTTGTTGCCAGGGCTACCAGAGACACTTTCTGTCACCTGCAACTGGAAGGTGTTCCGTCATTGTCAATATCAGTGCATGCTCATTTAACCACTGCTAGTGTTAGACTATGGTGATTGGTGCTGTGGAATTCAGGGAGTCCACAGCCTCTGCATTTCAGAAACTCACCCCTAGGTAAGAGATGGAATACTAATAAAATATTTTAAAAAGCACAAGTTATTTAGGCAATATCAAGTCACTCTCGGTGGATAATCACATGATGTTTGTATACATTAAACAACAATTTAATTTGCTCTGTTGACCTATATTATTGAAGAATATAAGTAAGAATGTTTGAAATTAGTCTAAGGTCAATTGTTTTCTTTTAGTCCATTTCATCCTGTGACTCTGAAGAGCCCCCCAAAATGAATAGTATTCTAGTCCAATTATGCTTTGTTTGACTACAGAAAATGAAAGAAGCCAGAATTGAGGAAAGACAGCTATCGGTGAGTTTAGTTGTTGGTATTGGGTTAATTAAATACCTGTTTATCTTTGACCTGTATTCTTTGGCATATCTACCATTGGCCATCATTCTTCTTACACTTTGACATTCATTCAATATCTAATACATTTCTGAAGTTCTCAGAGATGTGCTTTTCCTTATTTAAAAATGTTTTAGTCCCTTTCTGTCATGCAACAGATGTGCGGTATGAGATGAGCAAAAATTTTAAAGGTAGACAAGAACCATTAGAGGGAAATGACTTGTAGGCATTTGCTTACCCATGTGATACAACATCCAAAGGACAAGAGTTAATAAGTTAATGAGTTACTACTCAATAACCATGGCAGTCCTAATGCTACCCTTGGGTTTCCTTCTAAGGACCTCAGATATTCAAGCAACAAGAAAGAAGGGAATGTGGTATATGAACATAACTTTGAGGAAAATAAAGCCTTTTGAATGGGAAGCAGAAATTATGAGCAAAGCACACTACTAAAACCCATTGTGACTTGTAGCTACGAAGAGAGAAATGGTTAGGAAGTCGTGGGTACTCATTTGGGGTTCTGATGTGATGAGATACATTAATACCACTCTATTAATAAATACGATGTTCTCATCATCATTAATTTTTTTTATTAGAAAGCAGCAGAGCAGAGTTGAAAAGCTGTGGTCTTTGGAGTTTTGCTGATTTGGGTTTGAGTTCTGGGTTGGCCTAGGAGATGTATAAACTTACCAAATTACTTGACTACTTTGAGACAACCTTTCTTCATCTATAAAACTAGAATACTGTCACCTGATCTGTGGATTATGGAGAAGATAAGAAGCATTGTGGTGTTGTAGGCTAATACTCTGAAGTATTAACGGGGATCTTGCCTCCCTTCTCCCAATGCTAACTTTTCGTGTTCTCAGGGTTGTGTTGTTACTGTAGAAACACAGGGAGAAAGAAATCAGTATTTCCTAATATTTTGCTTTTTAAAATAGACTTTAAATACTCTGGTAGAGAGAAGGGATTTAAAGATAAGGGCTTTTAAACTGCAAACATTTGGTCTTCTGAGCATCAATGCGTGGTATACTGACCTACACACTAGGAAAATAAGAAAAATTTTTCCTTGCCACATCCAGAGTGAATAAATTGATATAAGTACTACAAAAGGTGATTTGGAGGTATTAATTAAAACTGAAAAGGTATGTAAAATGACCTAGCAATCCAACTGCTAGGTATCTACCCTTTAGAAATTATTGCGTTCGTATGTATACAAGGAGACATGCACAAGGTTATTAACTGAAGCATTTATTTTTATGACAAAAATGAGGAAAATCCATAAGACCATTCATTTGTTTTGAAATGAATTAAAAAATGAGGTCATTCATAAAAGGGAATACTATGCAGCAGAAAAAGGCAATCAACTCGATATATATTAACTTATAACCATCTAAAAATACTTGTGAAGTAAGAAAGGCAAGTTGTGGGAGGATAAATACAACATGATAAAATTCAGTTTACAATGAAACAGCAATAGTATACTAAAGATTGTGCATGCCTATATACTAAAGGTTGTATACAGACATAGAGACATATACTACCTTTAGTATATTAATGTAATTAAAATTGTCATAAAAGGATAGAAACATATACATGTAAATCATCTATTAGCAGTGGTATTTTGGAGGAGGAAGATAAATAGGATTGAGGGTGATGGACAAAGAAGACTTCATCTGTAATGTCCCAAATGAGAAAAAAAATTCCCAAAGTTTCCAAAGCCAGAAGGAAGTGAAGAAGAGACTTGAAAGGGGAAAGATATTGGTGATGGTCGCCAAGGAGGGCTGGGGATCTTGCCCTCCACCCTGCTGTTGCTTTTAAATGCGGAGAAGGTTGGAGAAGAAAAAGGTCGCATCTGATAATATTGATCAGACTCAAAGACGACGCGTGCCTCATGCCCTCCTGCCTGGTGCCCAGAGATGGCAGCTACTCAGAGATCAGTGGGTCACTGTGGCAGAAGCATTGACGACCTGAATGCCTGTTGTAATGAATTCTTCCTTAGTCTTGCCTGAGACATAAACTCAGCAGGGCAAACACCTTGATTTCGGTGCTGAGACTCTGGACAGGAAATCTGATTGTAAGCTGCTAAGTTTGTGGTGATTTGCTATGCAGAATGGGGCCTCAACAGGCAGCTTTGAGGCAAATTACACAAAAATGAAACTACTGGTCTTGCTCGCCTGAATAAGATGGAGTAAAAATATTATACACACTTTATATGTAAATGAGCAACGTATTATCTCACACACGAGAAATCCTCGTTCTCCTCTGGGTTGCGGATTTTCTCCCCTCATTGCTGTAGGGGGCCTTTCTTGCCTTTGTTCCTCCAAGGGACATTCAGCACCTGCCAAGCCTCTTCTGAGTCCACTGTCTTTTCTCCACAGCCCAGGTGAGGTACATTCCTAGTGCTCCCAAATCTATTCCTATCAAGACTGTACCCAGCTTTATCAAGGAAGACAGTGTCCTTATAGGGCCAGGAAACAAGATTTCTCCCACCTACCCCCATCTTCCTTCGAACATTTTCTATGACCTTCTCCCAGGCCTCGGGGCCACAGCCTCATTAAAAGGACTGTTCTCTGGAGGCTCAGCAATGGAGGTCCTGTCGGTACACAGGATGACATGAGGAGAAACTGATCAGCAGGTCATAAGGACTTCCAAAAAAAAAAAAAAAAAAAAGAATATCTAAAAATACTTATTAGAAACGAGAGTCATCAAATGTTTTACTTCAGGTATATCTATTATTTCACAGATAATATGTAACTTCCTGAGAATCAGGTCTGCAGGTCAGACCCAAATGAAGCAATGATAATCCTGGGCTAAGAGCCCTCAGTTGATGGTGATTTTCTGAGTAGAAGGTATCATTTCTATGTTTAATATTCCTTCCTCATCCTGACTCAACAGCCTATATTCTGTAGAGTTAGGACATTTTGAGTCAAGGGAGTTCATAGTCTACACTCATTGAATTGAATGATACTGGTGAGGAGACCTGTGGGAAGCCTTTCCTTTTAATGCTCAGGAAGAAACAGGTGTTGGGAACAGAGATTCTTTTCAGCCCAGTGATCGTCGCATTTTATAAGTAATCCCAGGCAGGATTTCTAGGAATGCAGCCTGCATGAGGGCTCAGGGCATGGTCAGGTAGGTGCAGAGCAGGGGCAGGTGCCTGGCTCCTCTCTGGGGTCAGAGCAGGCTCCCTCCCTGCCAGATTGTGGGTGGAACATTCAGGGAATGGTTACTGAACCGTTCCAGGCACCAGAGCTCAGGTAAGAAGTGGAAAACTGAGCAAGATCCTGCCCGTGGGTACCATGAGTGCCTTTGTGGGGTAGTTACATCTGTGTGTATGTATATATACTTAGTGTATATATACTACATACTTAGCATACTTATATAGTGTATATATACTATGTACTTACTATACCTATATACTTGGTGTATATATACATTGCATATTGAACTTACTATGTATATACACTATATATATACACACACATATTACACACACACACACTAATTGGTCCACTAATTGGCTGTTGCATTTTGAACTTGGTGTGTGTGTATATATATGTGTGTGTGTATACATATATATGTATGTATGCACATACACATATGTATATATGTGTGTATATGTAAGTATATGTGTGTATATATATGTATATATACGTATATTACGTATATATACACACACTAAATTCAACAGATATATATGTGTGTATATATATACACACACACACTGAGTTTAAAATGCAAGAGCCAATTTGTGGGTCAATATGTGAATTAAAAAAGAAAAAAAATATAGCAAATTGAATAGGATATATCAGAATACATACCACATAACGACAATCACACTTCATTAAATTTTTGCTCTACATACACACACGTATAAAATTATGTCTATAGTGGTGAGGTACATACAATGTATTTTGTGTTGAATAATGTTGGAAAGCCACTGCAGTGGATATTTTAACATCTTTTATTAATATTTAAAAGAAGAGGGTGAAACAAAAAATGTGAAAAAAACCAAAAAACATTGACAGTACAGAGCTTAGGAGAAATTGAAGGTTAGTTCTAGGAAATTTGCCTTCTTCCCCCTAGTTATGGCAAAAAATAACTTTTCTGGGGTTACAAGTCTGTAAAATCTATAGGTAACTTTAGAAAATGTAAAAACGTGTAAATATCCAGTGTGAAAATACATGCGAAATTGCTTACAGAAACTGACAAGGCCAACATACATGTGAGGCATCTGGTTATAACGAATTCCAAGGAGACAAACTCATTTCATGTCCTCTGAGCCAACCAGGCAGTACCTATTTGGGAAAAATGTTTGAGGGCTCTCGATTTTTAAATCTACTGAACTGATTAAAAACGTGTAAATTTTCTAGATGTCTAGATTAATTCTACCTGTATAATTGTCTTTATTATTTTTAACTAATGATACGGGAAAAACCCAAAATATCTTTGCAACATACAGCCGAGCAGTTTTTTCTCAGACCAGCGATTTAGTGCTTCTTCCCTATTTATAATCCAGTCTGCTTCATTTTTCAGGGCTTGTTTTGCGTCTCTCTTTGACTGCCTTCTTTGCTTAGAGTGTCTCTGTTTTCTGCCGTAATTCACCATAGCATTCAACGGCTAAAATGACTTTTAAAACTATCCGGTGAATGGAAATACCACATCAAGCCACTAGGTGGCAAAGCAGACTCGGAGAACAGCCTCTGCCGGCAGGCGCTGAAGCAGCTGCCCCATTCCCCACGCTGGTGACCGGGAACTTGAGCTTAGCTCAGTCATGCAGTTCGGGGAGGATATCAAACACTGTCAACAAAGCTTTGCAATCAAACGTGTCTTTAAAGGGAATCCAACTTGTGAACCTGGCTCTTGATATTCATTTCAAGCTGCAAGGGGGAAAGATGTTACCTAATATGGAGCAATGGCTCTTATTGTGAACAAAACATCTCTGAACGCCAAAACCGGAACAAAATTCTATTTAAAAAGGAGATTTTTTTTTTTCTAAGAAAGTTGATGTATCATGCTGCCTCCTCCCTTGGGTGCCACCTTTCCTGGCTTTTTACCTGATTTGATAAATATGGACCTTGACAACAAAAACGCAGGATGCTTGGAAAAGGATTTGCATCAGGAACTCTTTTGTGTAGCAGTAGCTGTTGAAATAACACAGTTTTTCCTCAAAACCAAAAACCTAGATTGGACTGATGTTTACTTGCATTAGTACTCTCAAGTCTACAACCTTTTGTCATTAGAATATCTAGAGAAATGGCACGAAGTGAAAAGCACACGTGAGCGGTTCTTGTTAAATATTAGTATGACCCCTTCACCTGGAAAGGGCAGACTCCTTGTTGCTGAAGTTATTCTTTTCTGAGAGAAACAGGGAAAGAGTGCAGCTGGATTCTGTTCCACCACAAACAGATTTACTGATTATTCTTCAACATTGTAGCGATGTATTTATTATTATATGTTTTTAATACTGTGCTTTTATAGTGCAGGATAAACAATGCTTTTAAAATACCAACCAATCTAATGTAACTGTGGAAGTCATTCTGATGAAAAATCTAGTGAAAACAGTCATTTGGACTAACTATTTCTAATACGTCAGTTTATGTACTGAAAGGACACCTGGTGAAGAAAATTCCTTTGGCTTAATATTTATGCTTTCATGATTAAGTTAGACTCATGATCACTTTTTAATTCAAGGTCCGTATTTATCAGAGTATTTAATTTTATATCTGGACATGTTCCACACATCTGATTTCCCTTCGAACTTCAGCCTATTTGCAGGTCCCAACTCATACATGTAGATAGAACTGTGTATTTGCAAAGAGAGTAGAAGCAATGTGGGAGACATGCATTAAACAGCTAACACCTGCCATAGCATGTTAGGGCCAAGAAATACAGCCCATTCTGCCATGTGGGCACATTCCTAGGCACTCTGATCCTACATCCTCATCTGCAAAATGAGGATTATAATACTTGAGGATTAAATAGAATCTGTATAAAGCACCCAGTATAGCCTGACTGGCCCACAGCAGATTCTCAAAAATGGTAAAATCAATTCAATAATTTTCTATGGCTGGTTGACTTTATAGCAAGGTCTTTTTCATGCCTAACAAGAGCTAACATTTGTTGAGTATAAAGCAGTGGTTTTCAACCCAGGGTGACTCTGCCCTAGGGGATTTCTGGCAATGTCTGGAGCCACTTTTCTTGTCACAACCTGGGGAGAATGTGCTACTGACATCTAGTGGGTAGACACTATCAACGCTGATAAACATCCCACGACGCACAGGACATCTCCCCACAAAGAATTAAGGCTGCTAAGATGTTGATAGTGTGGAGGCTGAGAAACCCTGCTATAAAGAGAGATCTTACAGACCCAGAAAAATGTAGCTTTGCGTTTTTCAGGAAAACCTGGAAAATGTCCTGATACTTATTAATGAGGCAAACTCTAAATCTGTTCGAGAATCAGGTCCCACTTCTCTGGAAATCACATTCTTCACTCACCCAGCACAAAAGGAATCTTATATTCGTGTGTTCAACCCTTCAGTCGTTATTTCACGCAGTAAATGTGTTTGAGTACTTCCTGCAAGACTTAGACTGGGGGTGTGGTTCTGGTTCTGGAAAACCACTTGTTGGCCATGCCACCAACTAAACAAAATAATTGCAGTGGAAGGAGCAGTATAGATGATTAGCTTTGCTTGAGTTGATGTGGCAGTAACAAAGATAAGGACATTTTGTGAGTCTTGAGGAATAAGACTCCAAGCTGGGCCGGGCGCGGTGGCTCAAGCCTGTAATCCCAGCACTTTGGGAGGCCGAGACGGGTGGATCACGAGGTCAGGAGATCGAGACCATCCTGGCTAACATGGTGAAACCCCGTCTCTACTAAAAAATACAAAAAACTAGCCGGGTGAGGTGGCGGGCGCCTGTAGTCCCAGCTACTCGGGAGGCTGAGGCAGGAGAATGGCGTAAACCCAGGAGGCGGAGCTTGCAGTGAGCCGAGATCCGGCCACTGCTCTCCAGCCTGGGCGACAGAGCGAGACTGTCTCAAAAAAAAAAAAAACAGACTCCAAGCTGCCATGCAGTCAACAGCGGACACAGCATTCCAAACAGACGGAAGAATTCATGTGAAGCTAACTCCCAGTGTCCCCGATGCACTCTGTACATATTCCTGTTACCTCACAGAGCACTTCACTGTGTCTCTGGGACAGCACAGACCCCTGGAGGGACACTTTCATCTTCACCTACTCAAGGTTGTGCCTTGAGAATAGCATAATGTCGTTCCCAGAGCAGACCTAGAATGATTGCCTCTACTCTGTTTTAACTGAGATGAGTAGTTACATTTTGTTGTTGTTGTTTCTGAACTTGGAGGTTCGGGGGTACATGGGCAGGTTTGTTATATAGGTAAATTGTGTGTTGTGGGGGCTTTGCTGTACAGATTATTTTTACACTCATGTAATAAGCATAGTACCCAATAGGAGATTTTCAGTCCTCTCCCTCCTCCCACCCTCCACACTCATGTATGGCCCTGGTATACGTTGTTCCCTTCTTTGTGTCTGTGTGTAGTCAATGTTCAGCTCCCACTTATAAATGAGAACATGCAGTGTTTGGTTTTCTGTTCTTGTGTTACTTTGCTTAGGATAATGGCTTCCAGCTTTATCCATGTTGCTGCAAAGGACATGATCTCATTTTTCATGGCTGCATAGTATTCCACAGTGTATGTGTACTACATTTTAAAAAAATCCAGTCTATTGATGATGGGCATTTAGGTTGACTCCATGTCTTTGCTATTGTGAACACAGTGCTGTAATAAATGTATGCATGTATGTGTCTATAGAGTAGAACAATTTGTAATAGTTACACTTTGGATGGGAGAACCAGTAACAGAAGGGCTCAAGAAAGCAAAATTTGAGAAAAGGTAAGAGAGCAGGAATGGAGGTTGTGTCTGATGAGCAGTAACTTGGAAGGATAGAGAGCAGAGGACTGGGGGCTCCAGAGGCAGCTGAAAGGAAGACTGAGAAACAAATTTGGGCTTTCTCACAAACTCTCTCAGTGATATTCGGGAGGGCTGCACTCAAGAAATGAAAGAATTCAGTGGAATCCATCTTTCAGGACAGGTAGGAGGTACGGCCGGGAGAGAAGGGCATCGCTATATACCTGGGCGGTTGTCGTGGAACTGCTTCAACCTCTGCTGCTGCAGAGAAAAAGCGGTGAGTTCTCCACAAACACATCCTCCCTTCAAATGTCCGTCTGCTCATGGACACAATCTGGCTAGATTCTTCTGAGGAAAATGAGCATCACATAATACAGAAATTGTTCTGTAATTGTTTCTTGCTGCCCTTGAATTTATCTTCCAGGGCAGTGAATGCTTGCCATATACTGAAGGCACCAGAGGGTCCTGCAAGGTGCTAGACAGCCCGAATTTGTGTCCTGGCTCCTCACTTATGAGCCGTGAGACTTCAGGTTAGTGATTAAAGCTCTGGGATCCTCTGTGCAACACTAGAAAATTAAGACTAGTAACACCGTATGGTTGTTAAGTGATTCAGTGAAACAGTAGGTGAAGCCTCTGACACATTGGTGTGTTAAGCTTTATAAATGGAAGGCTTCTCGGCCGGGTGCAGTGACTCATGCCTGTAATTCCAGCACTTTGGGAGGCCAGGGCGGGCTGATCACTTGAGGGCATGAGTTCGAGACCAGCCTGGACAACATGGTGAAACCCCGTCTCTACTAAAAATACAAAAAATTAGCCGGGTGTGGTGGCACACGCCTGTAATCCCAGCTACTTGGGAGGCTGAGGCATGAGAATCGCTTGAACCCGGGAGGTGGAGGTTGCAGTGAGCTGAGATTGTGCTACTGCACTCCAGCCTGAATGACAGCATGAGACTCCATCTCAAAAAATAAAAATAAACAAATAAATAAAATAAATGGGAATCTTCTCTCCCGCTTCCTGCACACACTCATAGCTGAGGTCCCTGGGGCATGCTGGCAAGGCGGCCACCACAAGGCATCCACTTGCGCCTATGCCCATCCCTGCTTGAATATTTGAAATATCCCTTGTTAAGTACATACGTTTTTATTTTACTATTAGGTTGTTAATCCCTTGAAGACAGTATCAAAAGACTTTTTCCTTTTCCTTCCTTTACTGAGTTTCCAAATCTGTCTTAGAATCTCCAACTGTGATGAAAATAAAGTGGTTCCTTAGTAGATAAAATGTTTAGTGGATCTATATTTGATGCCTATGACTTTATTAGTCATCAGTGTTTCTCAGAAAAGCAAATCTGGCCAGGAAAAGACAGTCATTGTGATTCCTCCCAACAAGATGAGAGCAAAAGACCCTTAAGATCAAAGCGAATTCTACTGAAGAAGAAGAAGGCGAAGTGGAGGAGGTGAAGAAAGAGATAAGATACAAAGTGGAAAAACCTCACCAATAGGAAAAACTGGGTAAGATACTCAGCAAAGGACTTTATACATGGCTAAGGGATTAAAAACTATAGTGGGAAAATTAGGAAATTATGGAAATGAGAAAAAAGCCCACAATTTCATTCGGATTCCTATTGTTTTTTTCAGGGACAAGTTTTCTAAATTCTTTTTTTTTTTTATGATTTCAAAGACAAACATCATGAAAACCTCAGGGCATTGCAGATTTTGACCCTACCCTTTCCTCTGCTACTGCTACAGCTGCCAATCACTTCTGTCCTTCTAGGAACAGAATGCTTTTCTAAGTGAAATGCATGTACTGACTCATTTCATCCACACAATAGCCATACGAGGTGGGGACTGTTATGATTTCCACTTTAAGTGTGAAGAAATGGATGCGCCAAGGAGTTGAAGACTTGTCCCAAGTCCCACGGCTGACTGTAAGTGCAGATGCAGGATGCCACACACACAGGCTGGCTCTCAGGTCTGTTTCCTCATCTCTGTCCTCGTAAGCAGACCTTCCATGAACAAGCGAAACTGTAAAACAATAACTAAGCTTATGAAGCAGAAACTCAGTCCTCTTGCCGTTGCCTTTCTCATTCCCATGCCCTAGAGGTAATCCCTGGTAGCAGTTTACTAAGTAAATATTTGTTAGATGAATGGATATATTCTTCCAAAATGTGTTCTTTTGCAAAATGACATATGCATATTTTTAAACACTCAGTGTGTGCCAGGCACTGTTCGCTGTGTGTACACATATTAATTCAATTCATCCTCATTGGGATCCTGTGAGTTAAGAGTCTAGTTTTTAGTCACTAGATGAGAAAATGAAGACACAGAGAGGTTCTGAGACAGGGCCAGTGTCACACAGCTCCTAGGAAGCCAGGGTTAAGACTTAAACCAAAGCCATCTGATCCAAGATTTCATTCCCAAGCCTCCAATATGTATTATGTTCTCTAGCTTGCTTTTTATTTTCATTAAACAATATATTGTGGACATCTTTCCTATTCAGTGCAAATACATCTATATGTCACACACACTTTAAAAATAACCCCAAAACATAAAGAGACACTGTCCAGGGTTCAGATGTGGGCACATTATGTCCTTGGCTAAAATAGGATTTCCAGGACAGGAAGGTGCATGAGACACTGTGTTTGCTGAAGACTCTTTTAAGTGAAATGTTGCTGAGCTCAGCATCAGTGAGGCCAATACAAACCTAAGATACTTTGGAAAAAAAATAGCTAGTTTCTAGATTCATTTTCCCCCACTAGATCTATTATAATTTTAGTAAAAAGTGAAAGCTGCATGTCTCATTTTACCAGTGTCAAAGGAGCTAGTCATCAACCATCTGTCCCACATCATAAAACTGTATAAAATCAAATAATTAATAAATATGCAAGGATTGCAATGAAGTTTAAGATAGATCAGGAGCTCAAGGAACATTTTTATTAAAACAAACTCCAAGGTCATTTGCAGATTTTGATTAAATCATAAAATATAAATTAAATTTTTAAAATTTGATACACAAGAATAAAAGATTATTTTAATGAAAGTACCACCTATCTGTGAAAATGAAACAATAAGTACAGAAACTGCAAGAATCAAAATAAAATAATAATAAAATGTCTACTTTGGCACAGCCTATATACTTAAATATTAGAAAACAATGATCTCTTGTTTTGAATTTCCTGAAACCAAATGGAAACTAAAGCTCATATCACTATTAGTTCTGGCTCTCTGGGATTAAAAACAAAGGGCCAAAGGAATAAAGTTGAGCCAGTCAAACAAAACAGTGCGAATCCTTATTCTAAAACATGAGAGGACTATGACTGAAAAAACTAAACACCAAAAGTGTGTGTAAGCTAATAAAATTCGAAGCCTCTTACTTGACTGAACAGACCATCTCTTGGCCAAAGGGACCCTAGGGTGACCTTGAACACTGAGTTCTCGGCTGTGATGGGATAGATGAGACACACCTTGCTATACCCCTGCCCTCAATAACTAGGATGAAGCTTTCTTCCCTTAAGGCTGAACAGAAACCATCCCTTTCAAACTCCACTCTGATATCAACTAACCCCCTGATGCTACCCCTCCTTCTTTGCCTGATAAGGGACCATCTACCATGGAGCGGCTCTGGCCAGTCTATGGAGAATGTGCAGTGAGGGTTTTCGTGTCCCCTGCTTCACCTTTTGACGTCAGAGGGCTGGAAACTCCACCTTCAGGTCATGCTAATACTGCCATTTTTTGTATATAGGACCCACGAAGGGGCATGAAGCTCAATTGTGCATGTGTGTGCATTTCTCCCTTCATAAATATTCATGACACTTACTATAGCTTATTAAATATGTATATTAGGCCACCCTACTCAGCGAAATTCCTGTTCCCTTTGTGTGTTTTGCTTCTGACAGGAAGTTATGCTTCTTAGCCTGTCAGAACAGCCACCCTCAAGGTGCAACTCTTTATGGGAACTCTTTATGCTCTCTTTTGCAAACTCTTGAACCTAGTCATTTTTCAGTTAGCATGTGGAAGCAATACAAATGGAAAGATTTATTCAGAGGGAAAAAAAGAAATACTGAAATTTATGAATAAAAACAAAAATTAAGTGCAGGTTGAATGCTGAGGTTAGGTGCCTGGAACTATTTTTAGAAAACCCCTACATTGCACCACCTCTGGGCGACAGAACTCTGGCTGCCTGGGGTGTGCATGAGGATCTCAGCATAGAAAGTCCCTTGCCCTGATAAGTTCAGATGTGTCATCTTTCCCCACCCACCTCTAGGCTCCCTGAGGACAAGAAAGGGGCACATATGGATATACAGGCAGTAAGTAGACAATTTAGAACCATATACACCTGATTGCAAACTGTCTGCGTACACCTAGGCTACCAGTGCAGATGACTTCATCCTGTAAAGCTTGTCTTTCCCTTTCCTGGGATCTTATATGAAGGGCGCATAATTCAGTGGCTGAGATGTGATGAAGTCCTTATCCGTGGCAAACATTATCAATTGGATCTTACTGATGACAACGTGCATCAAACACTTTACAGAATTAATATGCTGCAAAGGAGTGGACAAGCTTCTCCAAAGGAATTCTTTTTTGCAATTGCCAACTCTCAGATTCAAATGATTTAATAATCTTTATGATGCGAGTGGAAGATTCAACATGTCTTATTGTGTTAATATTTGAAGTTGCACTGCACCATGTACAGTGCTATGAACGTTGCTGAACAGTGATATTTCAGGATGTACAATATGACCCAGAGTATAAGCAACCCTATAATAGTTGGTACTGCCCACCATATTTTGAGTGCCTGCTGTGCGTCCTGCAATATATGACATATATATTCATTAGGTTAAATCCTTATAATAATTCAGTAATTCAGACATTATTCTCGATATTGTATGCATGAGGACACTGATGCTCAGAGGGGTTAAGAGGAAACTTGCCCGAGGAGCATTTGACTAGTTAACTAGCAGTACTAGGAAATGGACTGTGTTTGCCAAACTCTAAAACTAAAACACACACTCTCTCTCTCTTTTTTTTTTTGAGATGGAGATGGAGTCTCACTCTTGGTGCCCAGGCTGGAGTGCAAAGGCATGATCTCAGCTCACCACAACCACTGCCTCCTCTCTGCAACCTCACCTCCTGCAGCCTCACCTCAACGTTGGCCTCGCAGGTTCAAGTGGTTCTCCTACCTCAGCCTCCCGAGTAGCTGAAATTACAGGCATGCCCCACCAGGCCTGGCTAATTTTATATTTTTAGTAGAGATGGGGTTCTCCATGTTGCTCAGGCTGGTCTCAAACTCCCGACCTCAGGTGATCCACCCGCCTTGGCCTCCCAAAGTGCTGGGATTACATGCGTGAGCCACCATGCCTGGCTCTCCATTTGTTTAACTTACACTACTGTGGGGTCCTCTTGTGACTGGCATTAACCATGTGATTATTGTTATGTTCATACATTTCCAGTTCTGCATTCAACACAGATTTGATTCCTCTGTACTCTGTGACAGATGTATACCAGAAACCGCCAAGACCAGAGGCCCTTTGAAATGTACACTATACTCCTTGAGGCAAGCATTATCTTTCTCTCTCACCATCATTATGCCTGATGCTCTCTGCAAGACTGTCATTTAGAATTGGTTAAATTTCCGACGGAGGCCATAAGCACAGCCTCAGCCCATCCCAGCCCAGGTGTGGTAGCCCGGGACTGACTGGCTGAACCACCATCTCTCCCGAACCGCTGATAAAGTGAATGTGATACAGGAGGTAGAAAGAAATTATTTAGTCAGATAGTGTGAAAGAGTCCTTGGCAGAGCTTCCCTTTCAACAAAAAGCAGCCCAAGAAATCATTTTTTTTTCCTAATAAAAAGCAGCCTGAAAAATTGAGCTGCAAACATAGATAAGGAAGCTGGAAGCTTGTACAGGGGAATGCTGGCAGCTGTGCCAACAGAAAAGGGCTACCTGGGGGCCAGGCAAGTCCAACATGGAGGCTCCATCTTCCCTGTTTGTGTTACCACGTGTACAGTAAAGGGATGGACAACATGGCACAGGTCAGGCAGAAAACCTACCTGCAAAATAAAAGATTAAGGTGGGGGCTACCAGAAATGGACCCCTATGCAAATAGGGCACCTAGTCCTAGCCAGTTTTTCGTGCCCTAAGCAAATGGCCCAACTGGCCCAACCAATCTTCCGTGCCCTGTGTAAATCCGACACCACCTCCTCACCAGGCATCTATAAACCCCCCTGCATTTCACTGTGGATCCGGGGATCCATTCCTCCAGGACCCCTCTTTCCAGCAGAGAGCTGTTCTCTTTCTTATGTCTGTTAAACTTCCTCTTTACTTCACTCTGTGTGTGTCTGCATCCTTGACTTCCCTGGCCATGAGACAATGAACCTTGGGTATCACCCCAGACAATGAGGCTGCTTCAAATGGACTGGAGTATCATTACCAGCCCACTATGGAGATGACAGCGTACTTGGTTGCCCTCCGTTGCTGGCTTAGCTTGATTAACCAGTCTGCATAAACCATGGATAAGAGCCAACAACAGAGGTGGACTGAATTCTCTGAGTGGGTTTTACATGATAGAAGAAGCAGCATTAAGATCCCCACATTCCTTCCCTTACCACTAACCAATTAGCAAACCTGAGTTTGGGACATTACTGATGAAACTTAATTGTTAAGGGAGGTTGATTAACATATTACTTGGTTTCTCCCCATGAAGGCATCGGGCAACTGCATCAGAATTGATGCAATGCTATGTGATCCCACCTAATTCAGTCTATTTTTCATTGCCACTTTTTTTTTTTTGAGACAAGGTCTCACTCTGTGGCCCAGGTTGGAGTGCAGTAGTGCGATCATGGCTCACTGCAGCCTCAACCTCCTGGACTGAGCTCAAGCAATCCTCCTGCCTCAGCCTCCTGGGTAGCTAGGACTACAGGTGTGTACCACCATGCCTGGCTAACCATAAAAATGTTTTTTTGCAGTGACAGGGTCTTGCTATGTTGTCCTTCTTCTTTTTTCCTTTTTTTTTTTTTGAGATAGGCTCTCTGTCACTCAGGCTGGAGTGTGGAGTGCAGTGGTGCAATCACGGCTCACTGCAACCTCAACCTCCTCAGGCTCAGGTGACTCTCCTACCTCAGCCTCCGGGGTAGCTGGATCTACAGGTGTGCACCAACATGCCTGGCTACCTTTTTGCATTTTTTGTAGAGATGGGGTTTTGCCATGTTGCTCAGGGTGGTCTTGAACTCCTGGACTAAGTAATCCTCCTGCCTTGGCCTCCCAAATTCATTGCCATTCTTATTGATATATGAGTGTTGGTGTCAGAATGCATTTCTCTCCAGAGATAAATACCACAATAACCATCAAGACCACCACTTAAACAAGTAACTCAACTATAAAACCAGGCTATGAGAGAAAAGACCTTTTATAAGATTTGTATCTCAATATATTACAAATCAGGGACAGATGCAAGCTTTGTGGAAACTGAAGCTTATACATTTTGCTGCCTTTCCTTTAATAAAATAAATACAAAATTATGAATATAAAATACCATTGCTCCTCTATCCCTCAGGGGTCCCAGGAAGCTTTAGCTTTATTAGCTTCAGAGTAAATCTTTGGATTTCAATAAAAATCTAGATGATCTGGTTATAGTTGAGCAACCGACACTTTAAAAAATTTTGTATATTGAATAACTAAAGATAGGCGTATTCATGTACTTAGAAGTAATGATATGCTCTTCAAAAACATCTCAACAGGTGCAAAAAAAATGCTGTTAGCTCTGATGCTATGAAAAAGGAAATTCAACTTGCCCAGGTGTAACTTATTCCAACAAATCGCTTCTGAAGGTTTAACTAGCTTTTAAAGTTGTCTGAAGACCTGGCACCGTGGCTCACACCTGTAATCCCAGCACTGAGGTCGGGGGGGCCAGGGCAGGCTGGGGGAAATCACTTGAGGTTAGGAGTTCAAAACCAGCCTGGCCAACATGGTGAAACCCCGTCTCTACTAGAAATACAAAAATGATCCATGCATGGTGGTGGGCGCCTATAATCCCAGCTACTCAGGAGGCTGAGGCAGGAGAATAGCTTGAACCCAGGAGGTGGAGGTTGCAGTGAGCCAAGATCGCCTTACTGCACTCCAGCCTCGGTGACAGAGCAAGCCTCTGTCTCAAAAAAAAAAAAAAAAAAAGTCTTTTGAGCACTCATGAGTTCCCATGACACGCCACCAAATTATCGCATTCAAAAAAGGGAAAAATAAGAAAAAAGAAAGTGGATTCTCTCTGCTGGCAAGCTGATATCAGTGCACAGCCTACAACGTAAAGGACCCCAGCTGGAAACACGAGGAACATTAATGAATTCTGAGTCACGAAAGCAGTTGTTTAAGGAAGACAAAGAGACAAATCAGGACAAATAAACATCATGGGAGGGTGGGGAAGGAGAGAAACGTTAATTTCTGTGAGAATGATAAAGAATAACAAAGAAGAGGTCGCTTTGATAAAATCACATGTCAAAGGAACATTTATGGAGGGTTGTTCTCCAAGTATCTGGCACAATGTGGTTCACAGAGAAACCCAGTAATGCTCTTTGGAACCGGGCTGGAACACAGCATACGTTGTGACAAATGGTACCCTATCCAGCTGCAGGCAGGTGTCTACCGCAGTTCCTGAAGGAATGTTAGATTTAGCTAACTTAAAATTCTTAATTAGAGATCTGGAAAGGAATGTTAATGAAATTATTACATGATATTAGATTTGCAGCTATTGTAAGCACAAGCAAACATATGGAAATCGATGGACTTGCCTACAATTATACAATTTATTTAAGGAAAACCTCTGACCAGATGTTATGCTCTCCATGGCCACTGAAAATAGAAGACACACAGAGGGATTAAGTTTAAACTGATTCCAGGAAATATTTAAATAAGATATGATAATAAGACAGAAGAGCTGGCCCTGAGAAAATGTTGCCATGGGAACGTCTATTTTTTTCTTCCCTGTGATATTTTAAATTAGAATCCATATCCATCAGGGTTGGAAACCTTCAGTGCACATAACCCACGGCCATATCACTGGTCTTTGGCACCTCCTCCTCCCAAGGGGACTCCTCCTTGGTTGGTCATCCATGACTCAAGGTTTGCTTTTGTGCTGCCTACAATTGCAGCCCAATACTTTTCTCTGTTGTTTCACCAAGGTTTGGGTACGAGAAAAAATGTAGTTCGAGGCTCAGATTCTGTCTCAACAACCACCAGGATTCATTCTTTTCTTCTCTGCTTTCTCAAAAATATCACCACCATGTGCCTTTCATTGGCTTGAAGTTAGAAGCACATTTATAAGAAATTAGGGGAGCAGCTTATGTGGCATTAAATATTTTAACAGAATGTGGTTGATCATTTAGACTAAAGACGTAGCTACACCAACACTTAGAAATAACTCCCAGCGCATTTTCATTACCCTCGCCCTCAACAAGCCAGTGAGGCATCAGAGAAAGGTTGATTCCCACGTGACACATCAGACAAGGAGAATGACCTAGGAAAAATATTTGCACCCAGTGCCGTGGGATCATTACCTATTTAGTTTAGTGTCACCTTCCACTTATTGGAATGATCTAGTGGAGACTTAAAGATTCCTTTAAGGATGGGACATTTAAGGGGAAGGTTATTGCAGGTGTGGAATTTAGGGAGGATTAATGGCTTGGTTGCTGTATATGGGAAGCACCGAACAGGTGTGCCCGTGATCAAAACACAATGAATGCGTCGCCGAAGTACATATTGCAGAAAGTCATTGTTTGGCACCAAAGTTGTCATCCAATAAACTTACCTGCAGACAAAAAATATACTGATAATTGCTCTCGGTACAAGAAGGAGCCCAAATAGCTGTCAATAAGCCAACTAACTTCATTAGATCACTATATACTTGACTCATCAGTTTTCCAGACCAGTTGTCATCCAAGTGTGGTCCCTGGAACCCCAGCATCATCAACCGGTTACTCGTTAGACATGCCCATTTTTGGACCCTACTCTGGACCTCCTGTCACTAAAATTCAGAGTGTGAGGCTCAGAAATCTATGTTTTAACAGGCCCTCCTTCCAGGTGATTCGGATGCATGCTAAAGTTTGAGAATGACAGTCCTAGATGACTATCACATGTTTTCCATATCACCTGCTTGCACAATCAAGAGATAAACATAGACTGGATAGTTTGGAGGTAGTTCCGGTCAAGGATGTAAATTATTTTTTATTTCTTTTAAGGCACCTGCTTATTAAAATTTCTCCAATGAGCTCTAGAAAAGTCTTTCCAAGTATTCCTCCTGGCCACCTCCCCAACTCCAATTCTTATCAGTCCCAGATTCTAAATAGGCAGTCAGATTGTAAGGTCTTTACTGGTGAGAAGGGAGTCAAGGCCAGCGGCATGACTCATGTTGTCCACCTGTAAGGCATCCATTGGTGGGAGTGAACGATATTATGCTTGTTTTTTACCAGCCACTTAACAAGAATTCACTGTTCATCTTTCTTATGAATTTAGTCTCCTAAGATTTTGAGGGATATTTTAAAATCTTGACGACTTTTTAAAATGGAGAGTAATATTTAACATCTACTAGTAAGCACCGTACAACTGCTGAGTTTACCTGCCTGTATAAGCGTGCACAGTTCAGTGAGAGTAACTAAGAGATAAAAAGAAATTTCAAGATGTCTGTGGTGAGCCATTTTTCCTACCCTTTCCCACCCATGTTTATACAGGAAAGGTGAACCAAATCAGTCTCAAGAAAGCTTTGTTAAGGAGACTTTTAAGAAGCAGTTAGTGCAATCTTCAAGCATCAGTGTATTCATTTCCTGTATTTGCCATAACGAATAACCACAATCTGAGTGGTTTAAAACAATAGAAATGGATTCTCTTCCAGTTCTCCTGGCCAGAGGTCCAAAATCAAGGTGTTTCCAGGGCCACACTCCCTCCAGAGGCTCTAGGACAGAATCCATTTCTTGTCCCTTCCAGTTTCTAGTGGCTCTGGGCATTTCTTGACTTATAACCATATCAATCCAATCTCTGCCTCTAAGGTTACACTGCCTACTTATCTTCTCTCTTCTCTGTATCTCTTGTATGAGGACACTTGTTATTGGATTTCGGGCCCACATGAATAATCCAGGATGATCTCTTCATCTCAAGCTCCTTAATTATGTCTGCAAGACTCTTTTTCCAAATAAGGTAACATTCACAGGTTCCGAGATTAGGATGTGGTCATATCTTTTTGGGCGACCGTCGTTCAACCCACGATAGTCAGCATAACATAAAACATGCAAGCTTGGCTATTCTCTTGAGATCAGAACTGTTATCATCAAACTACATCTGATGTGTGTGGGTGTGTGTTGGGGTTCTCTTTTCATAGGATAAATATATTCCCTTTGGAACTCTAGGTCAGTGTGCTTTTTTATTTGCATTAGAAAAATTTTAAGAGGAGAGATGCTCTTTCAAAAATACTTCAAAAGAAGATCAAGAGATTAGAGGTGGGGATAAATATAGACATAGATGTAAGAAGTGCTGCAGTAGACAGGAGACAATTTGGTCTTAGTTTCTTTACTTACGTTTATACTTCATTTATTTATTTAGATGTTCAACAGATACAAACTGACTGTGTGTGTATTTGTTCAAAGTAATGGTTGAACACAAACCAAGAACTAGACTTAGTGGGTTCAAAAACACATACTACTTTTGTGCCCCACGGCTCAAGCCGAGGCTCAATTTCTCTGCCTCAGTTTCCTCATCTATAAAACGCAGAGTAATAAGAGTACCTAAGTGTGGGGTTGTAGGGAGGATCAAATAAATTTAGAAAGCAGTTAGAATGCTCAGCACATAGAGAGCAAGTAGTGTTTGCTGAATAAGTAATGTAAACATGCCAGCCTCTGTGCTAGCTTTTAGGATGAACAAAAGAAATGGAAGGTGCCTTACACTAGAAAAAAACTCCAAAAAACATGAATAGACCTAACTGAAATGCTGCAAATGAAATAAACGAGGGACATAGTTGGCGTTGAAGGGTGTGTAACTGGGAGACTCTATCTTAGATAATGTGGGGAGGAGATGCCTCTAATGAGGTGGCATTTAACCTGAACACTGAAGAATAAATAAGTGATGGAGGAACATCAAGGCTGAGAGATGTTGTTTCTTGATAAATCAGTTTGTTTTACAGTTTAGGATGATGAGTCAAGGATCAGGGTCATTTATCCCATTGAGTGCGTGATTAAATGTTGTGTGTTTCAATAGAATCTACACTAGACGGGGTGGAAATAGGCAGGAAATTCTCCTGAACTATAAAGAAATATCCCATGCAGAGGAAAACACTTAGATATGTATTTCTGAACCTACTGGAGCAAGAGGATCCCCAAATCATCTTGAAGGGATGCCTTTCTCTGCAAAGAGCTGCCCCGGGCTGATGAGTCTCCAGGAGTATAAATCACCCTCAATGTCAATTTCACTTCTTCATGGGTTTATTGAACACCTACTGCGTGCTGGGCAGCCAGTGTACCCTGCCTTAGGGGATGCAGAGACCCTGCTTTCCAGCAGCTCAGGGCCTTTGACAAAACACTAGGTCACATGACCTTGTAGTAGCAGACACGTATGATAGTCTAAAGATACGTTCATTGTAGGTTATACTGATTTAGTACAGATTAGATTTTCCTTTGAATTTCCCTTCTTATTGCATTCATGCCAGTTAGCAATCATGCCATTCACATCTTTTCCTAAATCTCCATGAAGAGTGATGTCAAAAACCTTAGGCAACTTCCTGCATCTCTGTGTTCTCTCTCTGTACCTAAGTGGTAAAACAGAAGTTGATAATAGCACCTATCTCATAGGATTGTGCTGGGATTAAAAGACATTAGAAGTATTCACAATACTTTAAAATACATGTATTTTGAACAGTGTCTAGTACATGGTAAGCACCCAATGTGAGTTAAAAGAAAATTGTTATTATTACTAGTATCACTAGCAAACCTCTTAAGTCAAAACAAAATAAAAGCAAATAGAACTAACAATCATCTGCATGCCGGAGCGGCACCGCTACTAATTGGCATATGATTTGGGGCAAGTGGTTGTTCTCTTTAGGTCTCAGTTTTTCTCATGGTTAAAATAAAATGAGGACATTGGGCTGGGGCAGTGGCTCACGCGTGTAATCCCAGCACTTTGGGAGGCCAAGGCGGGCGGATCACCTGAGGTCAGGAGTTCGAGACCAGCCTGGCCAACATGGCAAAACCCCGTCTCTACTAAGAAAATACAAAAATTAGCCAGGCATGGTGGCGGGTGCCTGTAATTCCAGCTACTCAGGAGGCTGAGGCAGGAGAATCGCTTGAACCCGGGAGGAAGAGGTTGCAGTGAGCTGAGATC
>NW_012104987.1:1162068-1168521 GCF_000951045.1 Mandrillus leucophaeus
AGAGGTTGCAGTGAGCTGAGATCGCACCACTGCATTCCAGCCTTGGTGACAAGAGAAAGACTCCATCTCAAAAAAAAAAAAAAAAAAAAAAAAAATTGAGGTAATGAGTTGTTCTCCAGTTGTAAATTTGTAGAACTCAATGTATGTAAATACCTCAGTGCTTATGTTGATCTGGGACTTGTCAAATGGTCCTGTTTGTCACGCTTTGCCAGGAAAGAACCAAAAAAGTGTTGAAATTAAAGGGGTTGGGGGCTTTGCTGACAAGGTTTCCTTCCACTGGTGAAGCTCAAGCTCGAAGAACTTACTTTAAATAGTTATTCAAAGGGCATAGGAAGCAGATGGCTGAGTGTGGGTTCCAAGTCACTGGCTTGGGAAAGAACCCTGGTACAATTCAGGTAAAATCTGGAGATTTGGATTTTTTTTCCGATTGATTTAGGACATAGGCAGCTTTGATGAAAACCTGATTGAGAGAAGGGGTGAGGTAATCAATGATTACCTGAATGATAACCCAGGTACATTTGTGGATGGAGCCCCAGTCGATTTGCCATTTTGTTTTCTTCGTTCCTCATTTATTTCATTTTTTTTCCTTTCCCTTTCTTTTCCCTTTACCCACTTTCTCTTGTGAGACCAGCTGGTGGCAGCTCTCGCAACAGGCACCAACTCCTTTCTGGTTCAGGGGTTGTATTCTTCTACTTAGCACTTGCCTGCTGTCTTTATTACTAAGTATCTTGCCCCTGGCCTCCTCAGCTGAGAACTAAGGTTGCTGCTGTTTCTTCTTCTGAACTTGAAACCGAAGGCTAACCTGATTAGGCCTGCCAAATGTAAATGACCTTGCTTGCTTTTAGTTGCTTGCTTCTAGTTGATTTTAAAACCTACATGGCTGGCCGGGCATGGCGGCTCACAGCCATAATCGCAGCACTTTGAGAGGCTGAGGTGGGAGGATCACTTGTAGGATGGGAGTTTGAGACCAGCCTGAGCAACAAAGCAAGACTCTTGTCTCTACTAAAAAATAAATAAATAAATAAAAAATAATTAGCTGGGCATGGTGGCATGCACCTATAGTCCCAGCTACTCAGGAGGCTGAGGAGGATAGCTTCAGCCCAGGAATTAGAGGCCACAGTGAATTATGATCATGCCACTGCACCCAGCCTGGGCAACACAGTGAGACCTTGTCTCTAAAACAAAACCAAACAAACTCCAACAAACCCCCACAAAGCTAAAGTTGCATAGCCAAATACCATGTAACTAAACTTCACAGGCTTCCATAGAGATAGTATCTCTCACTATAGGTTATCATGGTAATGGCTGCTTACATTGTTTTTTCAGGAACTTGGGGTCAGCTCTTGTCCAGTTCAAGCCAGCTGAGACCAGCGACCCTCTAACTGGGACTGTGTGAGTGCTCGATGGGTGACCTCTGGATATCACAGGCCAAAACCCCACCCTCAGATCATGCTAATCATTCCATTTTGTAAACACAAGTTCCATGAGGAGCCACGGGGCTTGACTACACTTGCTTAGATCACCAATTACCACCCTTTGCTGACCCCCAATTTCCCTTCCTCATGCTTCAGATTGCCTTGTTCCTTTATCCTATAAATGTCCCTAAGCAAGGGACATTGTCTTTGGCAAGTTGGGTTTGGGATCTCTTCTCCTGTCTCCTTGCTTTGCTGCTTCGTGAATAAACCCTTTCTTTGCTGCAAAACTCATCACGGTGATTGGCGTACTGTGTGACAGGCAGAACGAGCCTGTCTGGGTGACAAACTCACTGGAATGTCATACAAATTAATAGCAACAAACAGCTGTTTGAAATTATCATTATATTTTCATGGCCCTCAGAAAGAGATTTAACCTGAACTATGTCCAGTGTCGTTATAGCTGGGGGGAGGGGGAGACTTTTAGTGCAGCAGAGCAACCAGCTGTGTGTGACCGTGGAGGGACACGTGGTTGACTGGCTTTGTTCCGGATCGGCAAGTGCTTCTCTAAGGGGACTGGAGAGACAAGAAGGAAGAGGGCATTTCTCTCTCCTCTCTTGCTTTCATGGCTCCCGGCTTCTGCACACTGGGCACTGCTGGGCTGTGGCTACTCATGCCTGCGGGGACAGCAGTGCCCTGTGCCTGGTCCAGCCAGTTCACCCAGGAGCCTGCTTTTCAATTTGATGATTCATGGCTTCCTTGCCTGGGGAATTTTCAGATTGAAAGAAAGACATCTGACAGATTTATGGATGTTTTAATAAACACAGGCAAGGCAAAGTTGGCTTTTGAGCTAACACATGGATATAAATACCAGATTGATAAAACCTGAAAAGCACAGGCCATGTCTAATGGCCTGCAGAGGCGGATCTGCCTGTGCTGTTTCAGGTGGTGCTTCGCACAGTGGGCCAGCAGCAGCAGCAGCAGAATCTCCTGGGAGCCTCACAGAAATGTGCACGCTGGGTGCGTTGGCTCACACCTGTAATCCCAGCACTTTGGGAAACTGGGGTGAGAGCACTGTTTGAGCCCAGGAGTTTGAGGCTGCAGTGAGCAATGATCGGGCCATTGCAATCCAGCCTGGGCAACATAGTGAGACCCTGTCTTAAGAAAAAATGGAAATGCACATTCTTGGGCCCCACCCTAGACCTGCTGACTTGGAAATTCTGGGGGTGATACCCAGCAATCAGTGCTTGGACCAGTTCTCCAGGCAATCCTGAGGCAAACTTAAATTTGAAAACCCCCAGTGTAAAGGAGTTTGGATTCATTCTCTCTGTTGTACCTCTGCACTTGCCGCTGTAGACCTGTAAAGTGCTGTCTTACCCTCCACGGCCACCTGGTCAACCCCAGCGAGATGCTGCTGGAGCCCTTCCTCGTCAGGTTGAATTAGGGGTGTCCCGTCTAGGCAGTTACAGAGTGACCAGCATGTACCCTCATGTGGCAAACTGACCTGTATTGTAACTGTCTGATTCTCACCTCCCTTAACACCTATAATCATCTGAGGGCAGAAGCCTGGTCTTAATCATCCCCTTTGCCCTCATGTCCAACAAGCTACCTGGCCCAGAGTCAATGCATGGGTATATATGGCATGTGAGGGAGAAAGAAGAGAGATTTCATTAAAAAAATAATAAAATAAAATTGAAAATACTGAGAAGATGGTCATTACTGTATACAGCAGGGATCTCCAAGCCGCCGGCCACAGACCTGTACCAGCCTGTGGTCTCTTAGGAACTGGGCCACACGCTACGAGATGAGTATGGGCAAGTGAGCGAAGCCTCATCTGTGTTTATAGCCACTTCCCATTGCTCTCATTACTGCCTGAGCTCCGCCTCCTGTCAGATCAACAGCGGCATTAGATTTTCACGGGAGCACAAACCCTATTGTGAACTGCACATGCGAAGGATCTAGGTTGCATGCCCCTTATAAGAATCTAATGCCTAATGACCTGTCACTGTCTTTCATCACCCCCAGATGGGACCATCTAGTGGCAGGAAAATAAGCCCAGGGCTCCCACTGCTTCTACATTATGGTGAGTTGTAGAATTATTTCATTATATATTTTAATGTAATAATAATCAAAATAAAGTGCAGAATAAATGGAATGCACTTGAAGCATCCAGAAACCACCCCCTCCTCTCCTCCCAGTTGTGGAAAAATTGTTTTCCACAAAACTGGTCCCTGGTGCCAAAAGGGGACGGCTGGATGTGGCATTATCTGTAGAAAGACAAAAAAAATCTGAATATTTCCCCTCATGAGAAGAAGCATGAAGCAGCCCATTGACACCTGGGTTTGAATTCTCTCACAGAGCTGTACGGCCTTACGAAATTCAATTCACCTCTCTTAGCCTCAGTCTCCGCATCCATAAAATGGAGATATTAGTTTCTGCAGCAGTTTTGAAAGTTATAAATAATGTATACAGTATCTGGTATGTAACAGGTGTTAACTAAAAGGAAACTACATTATTCTTCACCAGTTAGGGTTTACTCACCACATAGTTGAAAGCCATTTATTTTATTCTCTCTTTTCTTTCTTTCTTTCTTTTTTTTTCTTTTTTGATAGAAACAGGGTCTTGCTATGTTGACCAGGCAGGCCTTGAACTTCTGGCCTCAAGTGATCCACCTGCCTCAGCCTTCCTATTAGCTGGGACTATAGGTATGTGCCACTGCCAATTTATGCTTTTTAAAAATGAAACTGGCTCCCCTGAAGCCCCTAACTTCCTATAGAATTTTAAAGAAAAATGCCTTGATATTTCAAAATAAAAAACCTTTCAATTAGGTTCCAAAGGGATGATTCACTAGAATTTAAATTACCTGTGAGTACCTTTTATAGATTAAAATTGCAAGCAAACAGGATGACTCTGCGTGTGTATGTCTGGGTTTCAGAGAAAGAGAGATGGGGCAATTTTAACCTACATTTGCTTATTTTCTGTAAGTCCTTTCTAATGCAGAGATTTTTCCAGACATTTTGCACTTGCTCTCTCTGTTGAAGATACCAACTATGAGTCACAGAAGGTGAAAACAAAATGACATTTATACCTTTTCCTGAGAGTTGTTCAATAAGTAGATGACTTCTTGCAAATGCGCCTGCTTTGATGAACCCCCAAGCTAAGCAAATAAGAGTAAGGGTCATGAAGTGAGTGCCGAGTAAACACTAGCGAACTGATTGTCGGCGTAACCCAAAGATATATATAGCATACTCCAAATGCAGAGCAGCCTCAATAAAAATCCCTTTGGCTTCCTACTTTCTGCTGTTTATGCCTGCCCTTCGGAGGCATGTGATTGACCACAGCAGGACAGATGGCATCCTCTCTCCCAGGAATGCATATGTGGGACTGAACAGCAGTCAGCACGTCCCATGGTGGAGGCTGGTCTCATGCACAGTGGAGATGTATACCTATGAACGTCATCCTCCATTCACCATTTATATAGAGGCACAGAGAGAGTTGGTTTGCAGAAGAAACTGAGGCACAGCTGGAGACACAGATCTGCTAGGATCCTAATGGCTTTCCACATTCCAGTTAGGGCCCTCCATAAGCCTGGTTTTGTTCTGGCCCTCGGATTGCCTGAGATACCTCGCTATCATGTCACCAATCTGTCCTTTTGCTTAGGCTACTTTCAGCTGGTTTCTGAAACTGATATCCACGTAAACTGTAGTAATGTTGTGTTAACAATAAATGCATACCAATAATTTAATATTGAGAAACAAGATCAATATGAAGGGAATGGGCTATGTCTGTGTATAATTAATTGTTGAGTTATATAAGAAGATGTCTTAAAATGAAGCTGGCTATTCAAATTATTCCTATAGAATGGGCTAATACTACTAAGATCTGAACAAGAGATTGAACTGGACCAATGAGCTGAAAAAATTGGCCACTTTTGGGTTTTCAATAAGAAACAAAAGTGAGTTTTTTAGCATGTCACCAGTGGGAAAGGTATGGCAATCAGCTTTTTTGATGCTCTCACCTCCACGATTCAAGGATTGAGGTGTAGTCTAGTATAAGGGATACTATTTCCTTCTCCTACAACATTTTATAAAACTACCTTTAAGAGGGGAAGCTGGAGTGGCAACAAGTGCTCTGATCTGGGAATGGGGGAACAATTCAATGTAAATTGCTACCTTTTAATTCATTTGATATTGCCTTGGAAGAAATGATAGGAGAGACCATAGGAAACATTACACAGAAAAACAGTAACTCTCACTTAATTTTGACCAGTTGCTACTCATTACCCCAACATGCTAAATCGAACACCAGCATTGAAGACCAACAATTTGGGGCAAAATGAATGCAAAGCGATCATGGCTACATGATACTGTCTTAAGATACATCAATCGTTGTCAATACAAGACCCAATTCAGTTAGGTCTCCATTGTGACATGATTCCATGGAGCAGGGTTGGCCTTGGACCGAATCTGGCTTGTGCCTTATTTTGTGCAGCCTGTGAGCTAAGAATGGTTTTTGTGTAGAAATGTAAAGACGACGGAGAACAAAACCAGAAGAATAACATTTTGTGACACACGTTAAGCATATAAAATTCAAATTTCCGTATCTATACACATAAAGTTTACTGGGACACAGCAACACCCCTTTGTTTATGTGTTGTCTGTGGTTGTCTTTGTACTACAACAGAGTTGAATAGTTGCAACAGAGACCTTGCGATGGCAAAGCCTAAAATACTTGCTCTCAGGTCCTTAACAGAAAACAGTTGCCACCCCTCTGCCGTAGAATCTTAGCTCTCTGTGTAACACCCATCTGCTCTCAAGCCTCATGGGTCCTGAAGGACAGAATTCATGTCTATTGTATTAGTGCTGTTTCTGTAACATGCAACACAAAGCTTTAAATAAAGCTGGCCTTAATAAAGATTTGTCAAATGACTGAATCATCAACAACTATCTTTTGGGCATTTTGCTAGTCACACAGATACAAAGATATATTGGGTCGGTGCAAAAGCAATTGCGGTTTTTGCCTTTTTTTTTTTTTTTTTTTT
>NW_012104987.1:1170286-1172488 GCF_000951045.1 Mandrillus leucophaeus
ATGGGTGCAGCAAAGCACCATGGCACGTGTATACCTATGTAACAAACCTGCACGCTCTGCACATGTACCCCAGAACTTAAAGTACAATAAAAATTAAATGTAAAAGAAGAGAAAGTTTCCCTTTGCATTATCATGTTACCTGTGTGGGCATTTAGGAAGCCAAAATGGTAGCATTTATCCCCACTGTGTAGCTGAGGACACTGAGGCTCAGGAGGACAAGTGACCTGTCAAAGGTACCTGCACTCATATGGAATGGTTATGAACTCAGTCTGTTTGAATACCCTGGTTGTGTTCAAATAGACACAATACACAATAAATGCCCTGGGTGTGTTCAGATAGACACACTACATCCCCATTGTACACACTGGCACAGTCACGATTTGCAAAATGACTTGGGGATCCCACGAATAGCTGTGCTTCCCTAGCAATTTCTGTATTGGGGTCATTTCAAAAGTACACTCAAGAGACAACTTCTTCTGGTCCTGGATTCTGCATGCAATTTAGGAAGGAAAAAAACAAACAAACAAACTGGAGGGTTGTTCTGCCAAACTTTTCAGCTGAACAAGAGAAACTCAGACTAAGACACCGTTTTTTGTGCAGGTGGCTTTATGCTCTGAGGGATTCAGAGCCTGCTGATTTTTGAGATCTGTTCATGACATCTATCACAGCATGTATATTACTTGAAAAAACATATCCATGATGCTAAAAATACTCCGCAGTCTAGCTTGACTGCAGGCTGTCAGAATGTTACATTCAGATTTTTCTACTTCCTGCTGATATTTGGACATTTTCACAAGTATAATGTTTACCCTTATTTTGTTTTTCCTTATAAAAGTAGATTGCAGATGAATACGGCTTAAGGAAGGCTCAGGAAAGGATTTGTGTTGTATCCTGCCATTCTCAGTTGTTCTGGATAGATAATTCTGCCTCAGTTGCTCTTCTGTGGAGCTGATTTCGGGTTGGGGCCATCCCACACAAGGTGGGTGTTAGTTCTCTTTGGAAGGAGTCCTTCTTTTCAGGATAGCTACTCCTCTTTCCGGTCTAGACCAGGTCCACAGGTCTGTTGGGTATAATTGGTGCTATGACTGGTCACGGAAGGTCTGAGCTGAAAGGTAGCTCTGGCACATTAAAGTTCATCACCTCATTTTATAGAGATGAAAACTAAGGACTTTAGGGTTTCAGTCTAAAACTAAAAAGGAGCAATGTGACCAAGGTGAGATCTTCTGACTTGCAGAGAATTTATATGTTGCTCACACCACACTACCATCTTTCTAAACACACAAGTCTTGCCTTGGCCTAGTATTTAACAAACAGCTCCAAGTCAGAGAGGGCTGATGACACAGGCCTCACCTACCTTTCACCAGCAGATCCCAGAGAGACCAGTGGCTAGCGTGGGGTGAGGTGTGTTAGCTTTCTTACAAAGTTGATTCGAACAATGACGGGCCAATTATTTTTCATTTCTATTTTCAGAATTCAATCAACACAACTGTCTAAATTACCAAGATGTAGAGAGGCTGTGTGTAAATATGGGCGTGTTTGTGGTCGAAGAATTTTTTTCATTCTTGAACCCAGCTAAAAATTTCAGTGTGCCTCTTGTATTTGGCTACTCTTTGGGAATGTCAGCTTTTCCTTACGAGGAAAGGAGAAACTATCCTAGGTGAAGAGATTTTGATCGGGTCTAAGGCAGTAATCATTAGCACTCCAAAATCCTTGGGGCGTTGGGCAGCTCAGGGAACCATATCATATGTACTCCATGTACCTGTACAAAATACGATGACAGAGACATCTTGCAAATGAACTAACAAACAAAAAAACAGAGGGAAGAAGAAACAGGCCACTCATCATGTGTTATGATTGACGTTTACTGTAGTACTTATTTCCATTGAAACTGTATGTAAGACATAGAAAATAATATGGCAGCCATGGGCGGTGGCTCACGCCTGTAATCCCAGAACTTTGGGAGCCCGAGGCGGGCGGACCACGAGGTCAAGAGATTGAGACCATCCTGGCCAACATAGTGAAACCCTGTCTCTACTAAAAATACAAAAATTAGCTGGGCTTGCTGGTGCGTGCCTGTAGTCCCAGCTACTCGGGAGGCTGAGACAGGAGAATCACTTGAACCCGGGAAGTGGAGGTTGCAGGAAGCCGAGATTGCGCCACTGTATTCAAGCCTCGCAACAGAGCAAGACTCCATCTCAAAAA
>NW_012104987.1:1175523-1177966 GCF_000951045.1 Mandrillus leucophaeus
TTTAAAGTAATGGTGGCTAGGTGCGGTGGCTCATGCCTGTAATCCCAGCACTTTGGGAGGCCGAGGTGGGCAGATCACCTGAGGTCGAGAGTTCGAGAACAGCCTGGAGAAACCCTGTGTCTACTAAAAAATACAAAATTAGCCCAGCGTGGTGGTGCATGCCTGTGATCCCAGCCACTCAGGAGGCTGAGGCAGGAGAATCTCTTGAACCTGGGAGGCGGAGGTTGTGGTGAGCTGAGATCGCACCATTGCACTTCAGCCTGGGCAACAAGAGCAAATCTCCGTCTCAAAAAAAAAAAAAAAAAAAGTAATGCCAAAAACTCCAATTACTTTTGCACCAACCTGGTAAGAGACTGACCCTGCCCTTAGGTTTAAATTGAACTAAGACCATCGAATGTGTGTGTGTGTACGCTCTAAATGGATACATGTATATACAGCTTTCCTTCACTATCATCAGGGATGGGTTCCACAACCCCTGCAGATAACAAAATCCTCAAATTCTCACCCAAGTCCCACAGTTGGCCCCGTGGAACCTGTGATTATGAAAAGTTGGTCCTTCGTTTACACAGGTTTCACATCCCTCAAATACTGGATTTTCCATTTGCGTTTGGCTGAAAAAAATCTGCATATTAAGTGGACTTGCACAGTTCAAACCTGTGTTGTTCAAGGGTCAACTGTGTATATAGATACATATCTTGAGATCTCTCTCTATATATATATCTATATGTAGAGTGAGATATATATAGAGATATAATATATAGAGATATATATATAGTGAGATCTATTTATCTATCTATAGATATAGATATTCTAAAACTAAACTAAAGCTGCAAGGAAGTTATACAAAGGAAGCCCATACATAGTAAAGTTCAAACTGAGTTCAAATGGACCGAGTTCAAAACCATTCCACGTGAGTGCTGGTACCTTTGGCAGGTCACTTGTCCTCCTGAGCCTCAGTTTACTCAGCTACAAAGTGGGGATAAATCCTACTCTTCGGGTTCCTATAAGGATAACAAAGGATGATGTATGTGAAATTTCTAGTCCAAGGCTAAGCACACGAAATCCATGAAATGCATGACAGTCCTCATGAGTGAAGAGTTCAGTGGATGCTGTGGAGAGAAAGCCCAATGAGAGAAGCAGGTAGGCAGAGTTGGGAAGAGATGGGGGACTTCAGCTGGGCTGGAAAGAACCAGTTCTTGGATCCCAAAGCAAAAACAAATATCGGGAGGTGCTCAACACATGCAGAGGAAAACGAGGCAAGTATGGCAGCAGGGAGGACTCATGCAGGGGGAACCGTGAGAAGGACCAGAGATGCAGAGAAACAGCAAACCAGGCAGTGCCTGGTTCCAGAGTTTTGACTGTCACCTGAAAATCACAAGAGATCTGCTAAAGATTTTTCAACAGGCAGTGATAGGTGCAAAATAGCCTGTAGAAACAGAAAACCAAACACCGCAGGTTCTCACTCGTAAGTGGGAGTTGAACAATGAGAACACATGGACACAGGCAGGGGAACATCACACACCGGGGCCTGTCAGAGGGGGCAGGGGCAGGGACAGCATTAGGAGAAATACCTAATGTAGATGCCGGGTTAATGGGTGCAGCAAAGCACCATGGCACGTGTATACCTATGTAACAAACCTGCACGCTCTGCACATGTACCCCAGAACTTAAAGTACAATAAAAATTAAATGTAAAAGAAGAGAAAGTTTCCCTTTGCATTATCATGTTACCTGTGTGGGCATTTAGGAAGCCAAAATGGTAGCATTTATCCCCACTGTGTAGCTGAGGACACTGAGGCTCAGGAGGACAAGTGACCTGTCAAAGGTACCTGCACTCATATGGAATGGTTATGAACTCAGTCTGTTTGAATACCCTGGTTGTGTTCAAATAGACACAATACACAATAAATGCCCTGGGTGTGTTCAGATAGACACACTACATCCCCATTGTACACACTGGCACAGTCACGATTTGCAAAATGACTTGGGGATCCCACGAATAGCTGTGCTTCCCTAGCAATTTCTGTATTGGGGTCATTTCAAAAGTACACTCAAGAGACAACTTCTTCTGGTCCTGGATTCTGCATGCAATTTAGGAAGGAAAAAAACAAACAAACAAACTGGAGGGTTGTTCTGCCAAACTTTTCAGCTGAACAAGAGAAACTCAGACTAAGACACCGTTTTTTGTGCAGGTGGCTTTATGCTCTGAGGGATTCAGAGCCTGCTGATTTTTGAGATCTGTTCATGACATCTATCACAGCATGTATATTACTTGAAAAAACATATCCATGATGCTAAAAATACTCCGCAGTCTAGCTTGACTGCAGGCTGTCAGAATGTTACATTCAGATTTTTCTACTTCCTGCTGATATTTGGACATTTTCACAAGTATAATGTTTACCCTTATTTTGTTTTTCCTTATAAAAGTAGATTGCAGATGAATA
>NW_012104987.1:1179286-1216781 GCF_000951045.1 Mandrillus leucophaeus
CCAACTCTATACACTAGTCTGTAGTGCATCCTGCCATTTTGCAACCTAAGAAATCCTCTTTCTAAATAACATTATATCTTTAAATACATTCTATTATGAGGCCAACTGTCTACTTTTCTTGAACGTCTTCTGTCACTAGTTTGGAGTGATTTCACAATCCTAACTTACAGGACCCGCAGGGAACACGTCTCAAAGCGAGGACACTGCTGGGATGGGTCAGGAAGAGCAGCACGTCCCCGCCAGTCTGGGTGATGCCAGGAGAAGTAAAGCACAAAATCGCCTCTGTGGTTTATCCTTTTTTAAATCCTTGCTAGTTTGAAGTGAATCTGGCTTTCAGGTATGCCTTAGGCGAAAACTAATGAATGTCATTTGAGTCAAAAAGAGGATAAACACACCTAGCACCTGTGATCACTCACTTATTTAATGCACCAGTGAGAATGTTTGAAAAGCATTATCTCCTTAGAGCACTTCTGCGTTTGACAGATTTTAATACGAAGGAAGGTGGCTAACGAGAGCCTCAGCTATTCCATGAATACAAGCATAACCGCGGAGTGAATGCCCAGCATGGAACATAGAGGAGGTACTTTTGTTTCCTTCACAGAACACCAGGCGAAGTTTTGGGGGAAAATACCCAAAGAACAAAGGAACGAACAATAAAATCAGCCCACAAAGCTCTGAACTGCTCACCTGTGAGACTGAGCCACCTCGTCAGCAGATCCATTTTATGTCTGGATTGCTGGCCTGTCTAGCGCTCCCGGGAAGGGGTGGCGTTGAATGTCTGGCACGTCGCTAACACTCAACAAACAATATTAATCCTTATCATATGACTTTATTGAAGGCCTGCACAGGAAACTAACAGACAAGGTTTCACGTGTCCTCACTGTCTGGAAGGGGTATTTCTACTTATCTGGACAACTGTTACCCACCTGGGAGACGGACGTGCCGGCTCAGTGCCTGGCTTTGGCCTCTCTTAACTTCCCTATGTATACACATGTCACCCTATAGAGATGTGACTTGGTCTGTTTCCTTGTCAGCACTGCATAAAATGCCTATTCTTTCCCTCTCTAGATAACAGACTCCTTGTATGCAGGGACTGTGCCATTTACACATTAGGAAACTTCCCAGGGGCACCTCACAGAATGTGCCTTAACCTTATTTAGCTTCAAGGACCCAGGAATGACTCACAATAATTGCAGAAGGGTCCCCAAACATGAAGGACAGAATACAGCAGAAACAACAAACACAAAATGACCTGTTTGGGAGAGAAGACAGTGTGCCCCAAACCACATATCAATGAGTTGAAAGTAACTCCAAATGCTCAGTCACTTTGCAGGTTCTTCTTTCCTCAATGCCGGAAACCCCTGCCACTCTATCAATCAAATGAATACCACATCGATAAGTATTTACCAAATACCCACGAAGGACCTGGCATAAAAAGAAATTTAGACACAGCTTCTCCCTACAGGAGTTCACATTTTGGGCAAATAGAGACATATGCACATAAAAACATAATACTTAATAAGGGGCAATTACTACAGTAACAGGTACACATTATAAGCTCTGGGGTCAGAGGAAGAAAGGAAGTATTGGGGATCAATGGCTGAGGGCTGGGGATGTGCTCATTCCAGAGGGTGTGATCTGTGACTCCAGGCTGCGCCAGGCCACAGGGGACTTTGACTCCTGTGGCTGATTCTGTGGCCCAGGCAGAGACCACTTTAAGGCTTACCTCCCCCAGAGAAGCTGTAGGCCACAGGGTGAATGAATTCAACGTCCCACCTAATTGCCTGATTACTATGTTCCAAGCTTACAAGGCTGTTCTTTGACTATGTGTTCTTTTCAGATGAGAGGTTGAAGCTGGAAGTGGGAAACAATTCTTGGATTGTTCTCAGGGTTTTGGCTTGCCTTCCATCATCGTTTTAGGGCTCAAAATGGATCTTAATTCTTGACTCTGTCTTCCTCCAAGAACTTGTGATGCCTTCAGTTTGTACCATATGGTTCCTTTCAGTGCACGCTGCTGTGTGTCCAGCCCAGGTGCTCTCCCCACCCTCACCTGCTGTTTCGGGACTGGCAACTCACAGCTGCTCCCCTAGGTCCCTGTGTCAGCGTGGGACGACCTCTGGCATGCAGTTTGGGGTTCAGGGTTTCTGGGCGTCAGGCAGAAAGCTGGGCTGCAGCCAACCTCCATCTTGCTCAGCTCCCGGGAGTACATTCCCAGTACTCACTGGTACAGGAGTCTCCTCCCCAGGCTCTGCTTGTAGAGACCTTGACCTTGGGGCTTAAAGAGCAATTTCACAGGTGTATTTATTTCATATGAAGCAGACTATTATCCATAGTTTATCAGTCTTGAACCTGGGGCTCAAAGACACGAAAGTCACATGGTCAGTTAATGAAAGCAGTGCCTACTACAAGCCAAGGCTCTGTTGCTGTTCTCAGCATCCATCATCGTTTCATTAATTCATGTGCTCCTCTGGCAGGTTTGAGATTGGACTGCAGGATCAGGGTCCTTTCGCTGATTTATGGCTGAATGTAGTGGGAGAGAAGCACTGTGTCTTCTTTATTAGCAGGGCAGGACGGGAGCTGAAGGGGGATGTGAGTACCTAGCAGTGCTTGCGAACAGATTTGAGAACTCCCTAGCCTGGGCTGGTGGATGGGCTTGAAGCTCTGGGTGACAGAAACAGCTTAAAGTTCATAGTAGTGGTCTTTGCTTGGGGCTATTTATTTTGAGATATCCGTATATGTCCCAGTCTTCATCAAAGTCAGGACAGCCACTTAGAGACTGCGAGAAGTTAAAAAAGAGAGGGAGAAAGAAGGAACGAGAACCGAGGGAAAAGGACCTCTGTGTGGTTCCCAGGTGGCAGTCCAGCTACACTGTGTGAACAAGTAAACATGCTATTATGTAGGGACAGCTGTGAAATCAACATGCCCAGTGGAGATTTGTCCTAGAGTACCCTGACGCAGCGTTGCCACCGAAGGTCACGAGAGGCCACTCACGGCATCACGCCGCAGGAGTTCCCTTCTGTTCTCTGAAAGCACCCAAGGCTGTTGCTGAGCATTAATTTCTCACCCACACAATAGTATGAGTGACTTCAGAGTTTTGCCTCTCTTTCTTTACAGTGTGTGCAATTCAAGGAGGGAGAGAGAATTGAGTGTTTGGTGCTGTGTGCCATGCGTACACTAGCAGTGGGCTTTGGTTCCCGTTTTATGCTCCTCCTGGGCTTGCCTGTGACTGGCTAAACACGGGACAGATGAGGGCAGGCTCCTCTGAAGCGTATGTGACACAACACTGATCACCAGGAGAAATCCCGTGTCCTGCACTTCGGGGACTGGGGTCGTTGAGTTACATACTCACTCTAAGGCTGCCTTTGGAGGGAGATGGAAGATAAACTAGGAGGCACTGTGCTCTCTCTGGGCCCCAACAGAAATGGCTATAGCCAGAGCTATAAGAATACCTTGTACTTTTCTAGTATGATGTTAGGTTCTGCCATCTCATCATATACCTGGACATGACTTTTTTTTTTTTTGAGACAGAGTCTTACTCTGTCACCCAGGCTGGAATGTAGTGGTGTGATCTCAGCTCACTGCAACCTCCACTTCCTGGGTTCAAGCAATTCTCCTGCCTCAGCCTCCCAAGTAGCTGGGATTATAGGTGTGCGCCACCACGCCTGGCTAATTTTTGTATTTTTAGTAGACAGGGTTTCACCATGTTGGTCAGGCTGGTCTGGAACTCCAGACCTCAAGTGATCTGCTCGCCTCGGCCTCCCAAAGTGCTGGGATTACAGGCGTGAGCCACCGGGCCCAGCCCATACGTGACTTTTGATGACACTTAGAAAATGTCCTATTCCTAGTGGACATACTCCTATATCTTACAGTCTGATTCAGTTTTCAAATAAGCAGAACAATATCATATACCCACAGAACATTGGTTTTGTATGTACAAGCTTCGCCATCTCAGCACAATCTTCATTTAAAATCAACACTCACTGTAAGGGAAAATAATTTGTATTCTATTTAATTATTTTATAATTCTATTTAGTCTTGAGCAATGTCTGTCCAGATTATGGATGTCCGATTGAGGCTTTAGGGTTTGAGCTCTGGCCTAAAGAAGACGGCTCTCTGGGCAAACATTCCTGTCCCGAGCTTGGCTCTGAAGTGCAGGTGGCAACCCACTGCCCCTGAAGAGTCAGACAGGTGCAGGTGGGAGTGTGGTTCTACCATGCACTAGCCTACCTGTAAGACCTTTGAAAAAGTGGTTTTCATGGATAAATATCCATTTTCCCATGTGAATTGTTCATCGTGGTATCTATTTTATCAGATGGTTGTTGGAATCTAGTGGCTTGAGTATGCAGCATCCCAAGTCAGAATTTATTAATCCCAGGTGCATAATAAATGGTATTTACTACTTTTGATAGGCAGTTTTAAAAAGAAGAGCTAGTATTTTATTCCTCCTATGCCCAGTCCAGTGAATTTCCTTGCACACAGTGATTCATACCATTGGCTGAATGAATAAAGGAATACATGAAAATATTTCTTTCTCCTTAAAGCACTTTCGTATTCATTACCTAACATAACAACCAATATAAAGAAGTGACCCTAATAGTGCCTGCCTTCATGCACTGTCGTATTTCCTTCTTCTGAATCCTTGATCTCCTGTTGATTTCCATGGCCACAATCCGAGTTTACAAAGGTTTTTAAAACAGAGCTGAATGTTCTTGAAGAGCACAGGCTCTACAACTGTGTGTCTGGTGAATCCAGGATCCACCTCTTACTGGCTGTAGTTTTGGGCAAGCTTTTTAATCACTCCAAACCTCACGTTTTCCCATCCATAAAATAGAGACAATAGTGGAAGCCCCCATCATATAGCTGTTGCCAGGACTAAATCAGTTCCTCCATGGAAAACCCTGAAAATAGACCCTGGCGGGAGGCAAGTGCTTTCCCTGCCTGCACCTGCACCCCTCCCTACTCCGTCCTGGGCACTTCTCTGAGCACAGAAGCTGCAAGGACAACCAGACCCACTCTCTGTCCTCAAGGAGCTAACATGTGGTACCTTTTGCTTTAAATTTATTCTTCCCATAAGTAACAGGTGAGGCTCTGAGTAGAGCAGTTTTGATCATGTCACTTCTTAAAACGCCGCTCTCTCAAGCCTGGTCCAAATGTCCTGTGAAATGCTGTCCCGCTATTGCTATCCTTGATTCTTGGTCTGCTCTCTTTCTGATCAGACTTGAGTTCCTATTGACCCCTGAACATCCCCTCCTCCACTTTTCCAGCTCCTCCTTGTGTTCTGGTGTTCCCACCTCTTGGAATAGTGCCATTGTCCCTCTACCTCTAGCTAACTGGACTGGATCAGCCACTGACTTTCAAATTCCTGCCACATTCCCTGTCCTCCTTTGTTTCCTCCTCCTTTCCTGAATTTACATCTTATTTATGGATTTATTGAAAATGCAACACATTTTTATGGTTCAAAATTTAAAAGCTACACATAAACATGTTTGTCTGACATCCTTATACCCTGGATTCCCTACAGACAACCAATGTCTTATGATTGCTTTTATGTATATACATGTTCATGTATCCCGTGGTCTTCTTTATACACAGATGGAGTGTGCTGTACACAAACAGGAGTATCCTATACATGTAGTTCTCCATCTTGCTTTTCTTCCATAACAATATATCACAGAGGAGATTCCACGTTCCTTTACAAGGAGATTCCTCCTTCTTTTTGTGACTGAGTTACATGTCGTGGTATGAATGGACTATAATTTAGTCAATGGGCAGTTATTTAAGTGGGTTCCATGTTTCTACTATTACACACAATGCTGCGAGGTACAGCCTTCATTCTGTACACATGCAACGTGCATAACTCGATGGAGGGAGGGTGTGTGCATTTATAAGTGTGATAGATGTTGTCACCTTCTCCACCTTAGAAGACGTATCAATTTTCACTCCCAGCAGCCTCATGTGACAGCATCAGGTTCTTCTCTCTTTACAACATTAATGTGTCACCATGCCTGTTAGTCTTCTCCTAACTCAATAGGTAAAAAGTGGTATCTCAAAATAGTTTAATTTATGCACGATTCTATATATAATGTAATATATAATATACAATATAATATTAAATATAATATATATTAAATATTAAATATATTATATATATTATATATATAATATATATATATTTGAGATGGAGTTTCACCCTTGTTGCCCAGTCTGGAATGCAATGGCGCGATCCCGGCTCACCGCAACATCCGCCTGCCAGGTTCAAGTGATTCTCCTGCCTCAGCCTCCCTAGTAGCTGGGATTACAGGCATGTGCCACCATGCCTGGCTAATTTTGTATTTTTAGTAGAGATGGAGTTTCTCCATGTTGGTCAGGCTGGTCTTGAACTCCTGACCTCAGGTGATCTGCCCGCCTCGGCCTCCCAAAGTGCTGGGATTACAGGCATGAGCCACTGTGCCCTGCCTATACATATATTTTGAAGAGTTTCTTTTGTGGGGGGCAGGGTCTCACTATGTTGTCTCTGGGACTAGCCTCTTTCCTCGGCCTCCTTAGTAGCTGGGATGACAGGCATGTGCCATCTCACCTAACTGAGTGTTTTTTTTTTCCTTAAATCAAGAATGGACTGAATTTTAAATACTTTTCAGCATCTATGGAGAAGATCATATTATTTTTCTCCTAAGATCTTTCAGTACATTTTATTTTATTAATAAGTTTCACATTGGCAAACCATCCTTACATTCCTGGAATAACCTCTACTTAGTTGTGATGTGTTTCCTTCTAATGTGCTGCTGCATCGTGTTTGTTCCTGTTATACTTAGGGTTGGTCAATTCCTTTTAAAAAAATCAAAGAGTTTGGTAGTTTTCTTTCTTAGGTAAGTTTTATAACATTGTATGCGTGCTTTGTTAAAGAATTAGGACACTGTCTAATCTACTCTCCTTCCGTTTCTTCTTTCTTTCTCTTCCTCCCACTTTCTTTCTTTTTCTGCACCTGGCGCAAATTTAACAGCACTGGGATTATCCATTCAGAAAAGATTTGGTAGAATTCCTCTTGGGAATCTTCTAAATCTGGTGCCTCTCATGACCTGACCCTGAGGAACCAGCCCTGATGGTCCTTCTATCTGTTACCCTGGCATCTACTGATGAGATAGGATTCCTTCCATGGGATGACCATCGAGGGGCTGGACTAAGGTGATTTGGAGTAAGGTTCTGGCCAGTAAGGCAGCTCATATGGCAAAGTGACACAGAACCTTATGCGCTCTCTTGGGCATTCTGAGTCTGAGCTGCCCACACCGATGGAGCAGGGAGAAAGTGGCCCTGGCTATTTGGCGCACCCTAAGGTGATGGCTGGGTCGCTGTTGGTATAGAGTCCTTAGAAACTCTGGAACTGCCACCATTACCAGAATAAAAACAAACCATTGTCCCATCCTTTGAGGGGGGTTGCTACCTTCATGGTAGCAAGGCCTAAGCTTATATTCAGGGTGTCTCTTTCTTGTAATTTAAAAACCTAAATAATAAGAGGCAATACTAGTTACCCATTAGGAATAAAGAGTTTGGAGCTGAACAGGCCTGGGTTTGAGTTCTGGCTCTGTCCTTTTTCAGCCTCCTGCTGCTCACAACTGGACTGGAAACTTCCTATGGGCAAAAACGCCTCCTGATATCCTCAGGCTCAAAACACATTTATTAAAGGAAACAGATTCTGTAATCCGACATCCATGTTAATGATACAAAGGTTAGAGAAAATTATCTGTATATCTTTCATCTCAAGCTTTCCTTTTAGAATGACAAGGCCAAAAATAAATTAGAAAACTACTGTAATTGTTTCTCTAAAGTGTTCTTTTATTTCACTGAAATACAAGCTTTGACCAGTATAGATCAAATGGAGATGTACAGACCAAATGAAAAGGAGTTTCTGCAAATATAGGCTGTATTTTAGGCGATTCAGAGCCTATGATCTCCTTATTTTGCTTTCTGCTTTATGAAGCAGACTGGGAGTCTTAGTCATATTTATTTTCAAACGTGTTACTAAAAATAAGCCACTTAAAGAAATCAAATCAATAACTACCAAGTACATTTAATTATTTGCTTACATGTTCAAACACACTCTACCTGAAAATCTTGACCTCTAAGTGCTATTTTTAATTTCAATATTTTTTTTTCATGTTCTACTGCCCTTTGTGACTTAGCAAAGAAAACTTTTAAAATAACGTAATGTCATTGGAATTGTCATGTAATGACTTCTAAGGCATAGTTATGACTGTACTGATTACTTTGAACATAAACCTGTACTTAGGAGTGTTTTTCTTTGTTTTAATCTGTAAATGAAGTCAAAGGATGATGATTGTTCAAGAAGTTAAGCTGCAGGGATGCTTCAGTTTTCTGACATAGCTTCCTTTCCAATAAACTAGACTTCCTTCTAACAGGCAAATAGACTAGTTTAATAGTAGTATTTTCTACAAGTCTGTGTAATTATTGAGAAACGTAGCAAACTTCCTATTGTGTTTACAAAACAAAAACCTTGAGGGAATTACATGGATTTCAGAAGGTTTTGCAACCTCTTCCCTAATTTTGCAGCCTTAGTTAAAACAAGCAAACCCTTTTATATTGAGAGGTTGTAGTCTGGAGCGTATCATGTCATTCCCCTAATTTTTGGAAACCAGAGGAAGAAGCTGTTCTTTTGTGTTTTTTTGGTGGCTCTAGTATGAACTGCACAGACAGCCTCAGAAGACAGGTCACTTTGGGAAAATTTCATTTTTCATCTGCAAAGTTGTTTATCTCTTCAAAAACCATTGTTTTCTTTCTATTAAATGGTATTTAGTCAGTTTTCTTATTATTTGATAAGCTTAATCAATTACTAAAATTACTTGAACTAAGAAAGCCTAGAACTAAAACAAAATGGAAAGCTGAATTAGAAGATATTGATCTCAGTTTCTCAGGGAAATTTCCAAAGGCCTGAGAGATAGCCTTTCACCTCTTGGAAACTCAGTGAAGTACTCTATGAAAAAAGAACTAATGAGTCTGTGTGATGTTAAACACATCACACCACTTCTCCTGCCCCAGCCTTGAACTTCGTCCCATGGACAATTACATGGCTCTGTGTGACCCTACATGAGTGGACCCTTGCTACCTCTCCAGTCTCCTCTGGGACCTTTGTCTGCACCATCCTTGCATTCTAATGCCTCTGTCATCTTTCAGTCCCTAATGCTGGTCATGTTTCTTTTTTATCATATCGTCTGCTTATACTATTTCCTCTCCCTGGAATGTTCTTTTTGTCCATTTTTACTAGTTACTACGCAATTATCCTTCATATCTCAACTCCATCATCACCTCTTGGAAAAACCTTTCCTGATCCCCCATCTGGGTCAATGTCCCATTATAAGCGGTCATATTACCAAAACACTTGCCTTCAAAGAAGTTTTTTCAAACTGTGATTTTTGTGTTTATTTATGTGGTGATTAGACTAATAGTTCTCTTTTCCTTTATAAGCTTCATAGCTTGTTTTTGCACAACATCAAATCCCTAGGGTCTAACAGGATGCCTGGCTCACAGAATACACTCAATGGAATATAATTGAATGTTAATAATAGATGTTACTGACAGAAAGAAAAGTAACTCTCTAATTTTGAGTCCTAGTTCCCCCCAACTAAGTGACTTGTAAGGTATTGGAGATCACATTTCTTTGGTCTTTAATTTTTTACCCTCTAAATATAAATAATATGAATCGTCCTCAAAGGTTATTGTAAGAAAAAAAATAGTAGATATAATGACTACAACTGATAGGGATTAACTTAAAGGATATTTAAAATGCTTCAGATTTTTTGATGAACTAAACTACTGGTATAGTTGGCACTAAGAATTTCAGCTACACAGGCTGATTGATCAATTCTACCCTATCAGTTGCTACAGGTTGAGCATCCCTAATCTAAAATGCTCCAAAATCTGACATTTTTGGAGTGCTGACACAACACCACAAGGGGAAAATTCCACACATAAGTACTTAACACAAACTCTGCTTCATGCACAAAATTATTTAAAACACTGCATAAAATTACATGCAGGCTATGTGTATAAGGTGTGTCTGCAACATAAATTTCATGTTTACACATGGGTTGCATCCCTAAGATATCTCATTCTGTATGTGCAAATGTTTCAAAATCCTAAAAAGTCTGATATCTGAAACTCTTCTGGTCCCAAGCATTTTGGGGAAAAGATACTCAACCTGTATATGTATATTTAGAAATAATTAATAGACAAGTATACCTATAATAATTTTAATTTTAAAATGCATGCATACTTTTATACCATGAAATGCAGAAATGTGGGTATTCATACATTTAGTAGTAATGTTTTTGTATAGTACTTTTATAGCTTACAGTGAATTTTCACAAAGATTATTATGTTCTCATTTTATAAATGCAATATCAGACTTGTTTATGTGATTAAGTGAATTGCCTAAGGTCACAGACCTCGTAAATGAAGAGCTGACATTGGAATAGAGATGCTCTGATTTGAGTTTAGTGTTCAGCTCCAACTCCCTGAGAAATTCTAATCATCTGCCAATTTTTTAGGCTGCTTTCTTTTCTGTGTGGCTGCATACAATTTAGAGAATGGGTGCTTCCTTTCAACCAGCCGACTGTCGGGTTCTCTGGGCTACACATTGCAGTCTGCATTGTTGGAGGCTGGGTTTCAGAGTATTCCTGAAGGTCTTTTAGAGTTCACCTGGGGACATGCTTTTTCTTTGGTTTACTATTTGCAAAGTACTGGTCTGCATATTTTACATATAATAATAATATTATACTTATTTTGACATTAAATGGTTATGTATATATAACACTTAGAACTTATATATAACTTAGAACAATGCTTGATATATGGCATGCATTACATAAATACAACTTATTTTTCAATAAATCTTTATTTAAAAAACAGTATGGCCAAGCACGGTGGCTCATGCCTGTAATCCTAGCACTTTGGGAGGCCGAGGCAGGTGGATCACTTGAGGTCAGGAGTTTGAAACCAGCTTGACCAACATGGTGAAACCTTGTCTCTACTAAAAATACAAAAAATTAGCTGAGCATGGTGGTGCATGCCTGTAATCCCAGCTACTTGGGAGGCTGAGGCAGAAGAATTGCTTGAACTGGGAGGCGGAGGTTGCAGTGGGCAGAGATCCTGCCACTGCACTCCAGCCTGGGCAACAGAGTGAGACTCCACCTCAAAAAAAACAAAAAACAAAAAACAAACCAACCAACAAACAAAAACAGGCCAACAAATCCATAAAAAGATGCTCAACCTCACTTGTTATTAGGAAAATGGAAGTCAAAACCACATTGAGATACCACTTTATGGCCACCAGGTTGGCCAAAATTAAAAACAAAGTAGAAACAAACAAAAAAGAACAACAAGTATTAGTGAGGATGTGAAAAAACAAACTCTCATACAACGCTGGGAGAATGTAAAACGTTACAGCCACTTTGGAAAACAGTCCACAAATTATTTTAATGGTCAAACATAGAATTACCATATGACCCAGCAATTCCATTCCTAGGTATATGCCCAAAAGAAATGAAAACATATGTTTACCTGGAACTTGCACATAAATGTTCATAGCAGCCTTATTTATAATGACCAAAAGGTAGAAGCAACTCAAATTTCCATCAACTGATGAACGGATAAAAATGTGGTATTTGCATTCAATGGATGATTAGGCAGCCATAAAATGGAACACATGGTACAAGGTGGGTGGATCTCAAAAACGTTCTGCTAAGCGAAAGAAGCTAAACACCAATGGTCACATACTATACAATTCTATTTATATAAAATATCCAGTATATGCAAATCCATAGACACAGAAAGCAGACTGGTAGCTGCCGGGGGAGAGGCTCTGGGAACAAATGGGGAGTCACCGTTTAATGGATACAGGGTTTCCTCTAGGGTGATGAGAATGTCGGGAAACTAGAAAGAGATGACAGGTACCAACACTGAATGAATTAAATGCCACAGAATTGTGTACACTTTAAAATGATTTGTGACTAATTTTTATGTTATATAAATCCTACCTTATAAAACCAAACAAACACAAAAAACCCAAACTGTAAGAGGCAAGTACAATTATTCTGTTTTTTTTCAAATGAAAATACTACGGCACATAAAGGTTAAGATCCTTGCTTCAGGTTTCACAGGTAGTTAGAGGAAAAACCAAAACAGGAATCTAGGTAGTCTGATTTCAGGTCGTCAGACTCCAACTACGATACTTACATTCCTCATGTTATTCTTTTCTGATATTCTTTGATTTCAGTGACAATAAAAGCTAAAACCCAGCTCTAAATGGGGAAGGGTAGAGAAGGAAAGGGATGACTCAACATATACTTAGAGTGAATGCATTCATGTGTATGATTAAAGAACAATGTCACTTCGTTCTGCAGTATTGTGAAATCGCAGCAAGGATGCCAGCGTGGGAGAGCTATTGAAAACTGGTCAATGGATTTAATTGTTGAAGTGTTCTTGCTTTCTAATTAGTGCATCATTAAGTGAATTAAATGAAGTCATCTTGCTCTTTGGCAACCAATAAGAATTATGATGAGACACAGTATGAACCACATACACATTTACAGCCATGTTATTAAAGTATGAACTATTTTAATTAATAGTATATATCAATAATATATGTCAATTAATTTCCTCGTTTTCTGAGGGATCACACTAGATAATGTTCAAGGCAACTTCACATAATGTTATAACAGAACATAAGATGTCTAAGATTTCAGACAGGTGGCCATAGTGGCAAAACATGATTAAAGACCTATGGGTAATTGAACAAACACTTTGTTGGCTAACAAATTATTTTCACCTTTGCGTATGACTAAACTAGAAAGTCTGGCTTTCATTTATTATGATTATCCACCTCCCTTCCAGGTCTTTTTCTGGACCTAGCTGAGGTGAAACAAAGACACTGAGTGATACATCGAATTACTCTAAGAGAGCCTCTGGCATCACTAAATAATCAGAATAATTTAACAACCATTTCAACAAAAACAAATGGTGCATAGTAATTCAGTTTCCAGGGATTCTTTTGGAATTATAAGATAAACTTTAAAAAGATGTTTTATTCTTAACTTGATTTTTACTTTACACACACACAAACACAGACACACACACACACACACACACACACACAGTGATTATTTTATATTGTTTTCATCCTTTAAAGCAATAAAACTTATCTTAGGGAACAGATTAATATTTAACTTATTCGTGGTAGTATCATAATAAACCAACTTGGGAAAGGCTCCTTAGTTTTAAATAGTAAACATGAGAAGATTCTGGTTCCAAATGGAAGTGTCAAAAAATATTTCTATTCTGGCTCTTTCCCTATGGGGCATGTGTTGAGACATTATCATTTTCCTTATAAATATTGAGATTGGTGGCTGAAATTTATGTGTCTATGTTTTTTGCTTTAGCAACTTTCTGTATACCTAAAAGTTGCCACTCACTCATTTCTACCCTCCTGGTTTCTATCTCAATTTCAAGGCCATCAAACAGCCTCCTAAGCAATCTTTCAAGTTTTAAAGAGACTCCTGAATGCTGCTTGTTTTCAGGAAGCTTTCTCCTGTCAAGTTTCTGCTCAAAGAATACAAGTATTCACTGGCCATCTGTCCCTTTAATTTAGCAAGTGATTCAGTACTATTAATGTGCTACAGAGAATATTGTTCATTTGAAGGCTTGCTTAAAATTTTCTGTTCAGATGAGTTTTACCTACATTCTCTGCAAAATCCCACTCAAGTAAATGTCAGCTCTTCTAAGAAGCCTTCACACACTATCCTAGCTAGTGCTGCCCCTCTCTAACTCCTTTCCATTTCCTCCTTCCTCTTCTCTCTGTTTACCTCCTTTATGCCATAAATGTTTATCAAGAATCATTTATGTGTCACACATTGTGCTGGGCACTTTCTCAACTCGCCTTCCCTTTCATCATCTGTAATCTTCCATGGCTTTTAATTGTCTTCCTGGTAGTGATCTCATACCATCTGTATTAATCCATTCTCACATTGCTATAAAGAACTGCCCAAGACTGGGTAATTTATAAAGAAAAGAGGTTTAATTGGCTCATAATTCTGGAGGCTGCATGGGAAGCATGGTTGGAAAGGCCTCAGGAAACTTAAAATCATGGAGGAAGATGAAAGGGAAGCAAACGCATCTTCACATGACCAGCAGGAGAGAGAGAGAGAGCACAAAAGGGGAAGTGCTACCCACTTTTAAACAACCAGATTTTGTGAGCACTCACTCATGAGACAGCACTAGGGGGGTGGTGCTAAACCATTAGAAACCACCTCCATGATCCAATCACCTCCCACTAGGCCCCACTCCAACACTCAGGATCACAATTCAACATGAGATTTGGGTAGGGACACAGAGCCAAACCGTATCACCTTCTATACTACACAGCTATAAGCAAGTTAGTTTCAAGAACTCTTACTGATTCATGGTTGTACAAATAAGTCAGTGTGGTGGAGGGAAAAGGGATAGAGGTGTGAACATAGAGACAGGACAGTTAGCACCAGGCTCAAAGAAGCAGTGGATGAAGCCAAATAGGAAATGGAGAATATTAGATTTTTGCAGAGGCAAGTACAACTAGACTAGAATTTTAAATAGCTTACAAACTTTAAGATCACCTGGAATGATCCCTCCTGAGAAACTGCTAAAAAACACAAAAACATAAAAATTTGTTACATTGATATGCCTGCTAAAGCATTTAGGGGAAAACATATTAGATGTCTACAACTAAGTTTGAAATGCATCAAAAAATATGACAAATTGTTAGATGGACAAAGGGACGGACATGTGGTATTATAAGATTATCACAATGTAAATTATTGACTAAAAAACGTGGGTTTATAGACGTTGATTGTAACATTCTTCCAACTTTTCATTATGCTTGAAAATGCTTATAATCAATGTTGAGGAAAAATGCTAGTCATAATGTAAAAAGGGCAATTAAAATGATGTTTCCTTATCTTACCCACTGGTCAATCTATAAGCAGACTCTGACCTGTCAATAAATTCCAGGGGTGTGTGTGTGTATGTGTGTGTGTGTGTGTGTGAGAAAAAGTCTGTTAGTAAAATCCCCTAATGCTGACTAGGTTCAAAGGACATATTTATGTATCAGATTAAAATGTATTCATCTCAGTTGTAGTTTGTCTTGTCTATACATAGTAAAGGAAATTCTTGCCTAATTGAGAGAAAGTGGATTTGGAAATTGCAATTCATCTAAAGTTTAAATGAAAATATGTGTAACACTGAGTTAGGTAAATTATGAATGGATTTCATAATGAAGCCATTTCTCAAAAAGAGACAACTAGAAACCTGAAAACCTCTCTATAATTTTTTGCTCAAAAGCTAAGAAATGCTTTTGGGAATGCATGATGACTTCGTGATTATCCTGACCATTACAAAGCCATTATTGGAAGGCCGTGATTTATTACAGGCCTCATCATTTCTGTTGAAGTCAGCATTATTAAGTAACTGCTAGCAAGGTGGAATATGGCAAAGAGCGTCGGAAACACTTAATGCATGTAGATCAATAAAACCTATTTCAATTTGCAAAGTCAAGAGTGAAGGGCATTACTAGAAACAACTGCATAATAAGGCTGTTAAATCACTGCAGACTTTATGAATGAAGTGACATCTGATACACAGTGAAAGAAAGACATGACAAAAACTAGGAAATGGCTTTTACTCTTGAGTCTGAGCAATGTAATTTTTACAATGAAGCAATTAACTTTAAAATGCCTTCCACTTATCTGAATTCTTTTGAATTCATTCAGTATTAAGCTTTAAAAGAATGATGGAAACATGCTAGCTCTGAAAGTACATTTTCCATATTTTCACATAGGAAGATATTTCTGAAATTCCTAATAGCCACAGCAATTTAGAATGAACAGATTGGTAAAACTTTTGGAAGCGTATTTCTTCTCTGGAAGTAATAGTGGCAGAGAGCCCATGTTTCATGCTGGATATGATTTTGTAGGCATGAGAGACAAGACATTTAGAACTCCTTATCCTCTTCACAGGCTGTTTTCTGGGTAACATTTATTATTTGTTTATCATACCAATGCTAGTGATTAGTATTTCTTCTTCCTTTTATATACTCTTTTCTCACTTGTAGTTTTAGGAGGAAAACACTTAGGATGCTGTGTTTTCTTGCTTCTAGTCATTTCTTTGACTAGAAGACCATGAATAAGACTCAGAAGGATTGTATTTTGTTGTTGTTGTTGTTGTTGTTCACTGTACATCACCAGTGGGCAGAACAGTCTCTGGAACATAGGAGCTCAATAGGTATCTCATGAATCAATGACTAAATGGATAAATGCATATTACAAGTAAATATGGAAGTATCCATTTTCCAAGGGCCTAAAGAATAAAATCATATTCCAAGCACGGTCATTGTTTCTGATATAAACCTTGATGGTCTCTTCATTTATATGGCCTACGGCAGCCTACATTTTATTCTAAGTTTCAAAATTCTAAAGAATAATGAATTTACTGGAATCAGGTATTTTTTTTAAGATTTTATATTGTGACTCATATCTTAAATAGAGTATCACGTGCATCCTCCATAAAAGCGATGATGTAGGTAAAATCTTTAAAATGAAAACACAGAGCAATTCCTAACTTCTCCACCAACGTGGGCCAACATCCAAGCTTTAAGTAAATTACATAGCATCTTCTTCCTTCTTTTTTTTTTCAAATCTTTCTTTTGAGATTCAGTTCTAGTCTTTTATGCTATGAAAAGGATAGAAACAAAGGTAAATAAGATTGGTTCAAAAATTAATTTTTATGGCTTAGAGGCAAGATGGAATTTCTTCCATTATCCCTTATCCTTTTAACTTAATCTAATTTGAGAAATATTGATTTTGTACTGAATTTTTGCATAGAGGAGAGGAAGAGGTACATACAGGTGAATCAGGCATGCTTCCTGAAGATAGAGTTTGTAATCTGTACAACAGAATACACTAATTGACTAATTTTTTTGTACAAATAAACAGAAGAGGTAAAAGAGTATTCGTTTTGTCCTTCTTTTAAATTCAAAAACAGTTAAATTCTACTTAAAAAGGCAATGTCTTATAATATTGGAACTTAGAGAGTTTTATTAAATTTATAAGAAAAAATAATATTTTCATTTAACAATAAAAAAACTGGTACTATGCTTGGCTTGAAATTGCATTTTCAAATCACTGACAACTGTTGGCATTGAAAGAAAGAAAAAAAAAGAAAGGAAAAGAAAAAACAAGACTATTTCAACATGTTGGATTTACTTTACAAAACTGGGGAGAGTTCAGATTTTTAAAAATACATTTACAGCAGAATTTGACATTAAGTTTACTCTAATAAAACTAGAAATTCTAACTCTTTACATATTTAAAAACTACTTCTCCAAATATTCGTTTGGTCATGGAGAGAATACTGAAATAAAATATATATTTATAAATACAATCTCATAGGATAAGACGAAAGCTTTATTGAGAGGTTAATTTTTAGTGATAGTTTCCCTCTATTAAGAGAAACAAAGAAAATAAACATCATTGAATTAAAAAAGCTGAATAAAGAACAATAATGAAAACCTTAAGGAATAGAAAGAAAAAAAACCATAAAGGTAAAATAAATTCATTTGAACACAGAAAAACAAAACAAAAGCCAAGTATAATAGTCCAAACCTTCACCACAAAATATATTAACTTCTTATAAGAGAGATTTAGAGAAAACAAAGACATAAGCAAAAGTTACCATATAACACCTGTCAATACATAAATTAGAATGTTCACAATGACAGATGAATTTTCCATAATACTACTATTAAGTGTAAACTTTTCCATTTAAAATTAATCTCATGAAAGTATTTCGTCATGACCTATGTGCCACTGTCATGAACTATGTGTCATGGACTATGTCAGCACTATGTGCTGAATAATTCTGGGGTATCTGAAGACTATTGCTAAAATATGGGCAACTGGAAAGATTTAGGTTGTCTGTTCATAATTCAAGACCGTATCAGCACATTTTTCACTCACACACTATTTCCTGAAGAATGTATTAGCAGTATGGGTCTGAACATTGAGTCAAGAGCCCCGAATTCTAGTCTTGGCTACTATGACTTTATAGTCTTTGCTACAAATGAAAATCCCCCTCTCTGGGAGGGCATCGTATTGCTTGTATCTGAAATTTGGTTCAAAGAATATAAACGAGGACTTGGATAAAATGCCTGATTATTACACATGCACAAGCATGTCATCGTCATCATGACCATTATATTGGAAGGAGCTTTAGAGGTTTCCAGAGGGGCACACAGCTTAAAGTGACAATGACTAGACCAAGCTCACATTGTAGTTAAGGGCAGTGCTTAATACACTGCTTTTTCAAATTCGTCAGACTGTCTCTTTTTCCTCTACCTTATGAAACAAACATAGATTTTTCATTTTCTTTTAAATCCTTTCTGAAAATATTTTCTGTAATTTCTTGAATTGACCAGGAAAACATTTCCTTTACACCCCTTCAACAAATTTAGTGTAAATACAAATAGAAGAGAGTTTATTGGAGTTGAATTGGACCTGCTGTCTCATGTTTCTGCTGATAAGTTAAAGGACAGTAAGGATGATAGTGAAGAAGATGATCAGCACTTCTCAAACATCACGATGCCCACAAATCACCCAGGAATTTTGTTAAAACACAGACTGATTCAGTGGGCCAGGGTAGGACTTGAGAATCTTCACCTCTAACAAGCTCCTGGGCGATGATGCTGGCAGCTTTGAGAAGCCCAGGTCTACTAGATGATAGGAAAACCTTTCATTTAGAAACTATTTTTTATAAAGTGTCACCTTTAAAGGTAAGAAAACTATGCCTTTTTAATGCTAGCTTTATGGAAAAGAAGCAAATAGTCAAATAGGCAAGCAGATGGCTGCAACACTTTCTATAAATTAAGTTCTAGGCCACTGCTGAGAACAGCACATGCTGCTTCTATAAGTATATTACAATGATTCTGGGTCCCCAAGAAGGTGTCAGATGTTGCTATTTATTTCCCATTTGAAAAGGGCTGTGGGTGTTTAATACATTTCAGGAAGATTTTTAATCAAATGTGGTCAAATTTGGATCCTTAAAGACCTCAATTTCATTTGTCAGACAGTCGTATTATATGGAACAGCTTCTTCTCAAAGCAAGGGTGATAAACACTGGGCTGAAGTCCCTCTTTCTAGGGTTTTGCCTGCTCCTGCCAAATAATATTGTAAGATAAAATAAAATGCTTTACTTATATTTGCAATAACTTAGCAAAGATACATGGTTCTCCCTGAATAAAAGAAATTATCTTTTCTTAGAACTTTTAGGATCTTTCAGTGATGGAAATTCTAGTTCAAACAACGAATTGTTTTTTAATGAAGAATTTAAAAAGCACCAGATTGCTTTCTTCAGATTTTCTTTAATTTAATTTCTGAGATTAATAATGAAATCTGCTACATTCCCATGACTTCAAAATGAAGCATCATTTTTCATTCATGCCACTCATTTTCTCTACCTTACTGGAAAGTAGTCAAAGTGAGTTTTCCTCATCAATATTATTCTTCCTAAGCTAGATCAGCTCTGATTTTCTCATTTTTTTTTTCTGTAGCTTCGCTGTCCTTTGGGCCTGAATCTTAGGGTTCACAACAGATATAAAAATGGTACCTGTGTCAGGGATGTCTGATATCCCATAATTGGAAACCTACTTGTGTTACGTTTCCTCATGCTGTGAATAAAGACATACCCAAGACTGGGTAACTTATAAAGGAAAGAGGTTTCATTGACTCATAGTTCCATATGGCGGGGAAGGCCTCAGGAAACTCACAAGCACAGTGGAAGAAGAAAACACATCCTTCTTCACATGGCAGCAGCAAGGAGAAGTGCCAAGCAAAAAGCGGAAGATCCCTTTATAAAACCATCAGATCACATGAGAACTCACTCATGGTCATGAGAACAGCATGAGGGGACACACTGCCATGATCTAACTACCTCCCAGGAGATCCCTCCCTAAACACGTGGGGATTACAATTCAAGATGAGATTTGGGTGGGAAGACAGAGCCAGATTATATCACTGCTCTTCATAGATGACTGGTGATAACAGATTTCTCAACAAATGAGATGACATTTTTGAAAAGAGCATGCAGTTGACTTTTGAATGACACGGGTTTGACTGCCTGGGTCTATTTATATGTAGATTTCTTTCAATGAAAATTACACCGAGTGTGCCTGCCTCTCCTGCCTCCACTTCCACCTCTTCCACAGACACCTCTGTTATCCCTGAGACAGCAAGATCAACCCAACCTCTCTCTCTTCTCCTCTTCAGCCACTCAGTGTGAAGACAATGAGGATGAAGATCTTTATGATAATTCACTTCCACTTAATAAATAATAAACATATTTTCTCTTCCTAATGGTTTTCTTAATAACATTTTCTTTTCTCTAGCTTACTTTGTTGTAAGAACACAGTATGTAATACATATAACAAAATATGTGTTAATATAACAAACAAAATACGCATTTATCCACTGTTTATGTTACTCGTAGGCTTCCAGTCAACAGCAAACTATTGGCAGTTATGTTTTGGGGGAGTCAAAAGTTATATGCAGATTTTTGACTGTGCAGAGGATCAGTGCCCCTAATCCTTATGTTGCTCAAGGGTCAGCTGTATATTTATTTTCCCAGGAATTTCAACATATTTATATTAAATGGATGTTCCATGTATAACAAAGGGAGCAGATACCTTTCAATAAGAAAACCAGGGTTTGCCAAGTGAGGATACCAGTTTCATCTACTACTACTAGTAACAAGAATAGTTAATCTATTACTAATAGTAACAAGAACTAATAGTAACAAGAACTTCACATTTACAGTTAACTAGTTAAATAGCTAACATTTATTAGACACTTGCTAACAGCATTCTGTCTTAAGTTTTGCAAATAATGTATGAGGCAGATACCATTATTATCTCATTTTAAAGGCCAGGAAACTGAGGGAATAAGAGGTTAAGCAGTTTGCATAAAGTCACACAGCTAGTAAAGGAGGCTCTACGGTCAAATCAAGATCAAACTGCTTCAGAAACTTGTATTTTAACTACTTGCTTAGACTATGAGAAAAGTGTCAAAATATTTGATAGGTTCTTTTTGTCTTTTGCAGCACAATACAGATTGATACAAATGTCTATATTTTTATTATATTTTATGTATCATCTGAATTTTATTGTCTTGTGTCTCCTGACGATGTTTCTAGTATTCAAAGAGATGAAGTCAACAACCTTTATATGCAGACATATTTGAAGTTTGTTTTAGGAATCAAGCCCAGGCGTGTGCTGCACCTATAATAGGAAATGTCTGTAGATGAAAGAATGTGGCTGCTGGTCTTATCTCAGTGCTACAATGATACTTGAATCATCACCAGTAATAGAGACTACTGGGACAGTGAAGTAAATATGCAAAATCAGAATGGTATTCAGTGTTTTCCTCCATTGATGTGTTGGCTTTGCTAAAAACAGCCCAGATTTTGCCTGAATTGTAAACTAAGCAAATATAACTAGAGGATACATAGGGAACAGATGTTGATTTTTAAAAGACCATTTATCCATCATCACTTTTTTTATATAATCAGCTGAAACTAGCATTCAATCTCTTGTCTTAAAATTGTTGAAAGTTCCATAAATTGTTAAAAATCCATAAAGACTAACACTCAAAGATTGTAAGATGAAATCGAGTAATATCTCTTAAAACTCTATACTGTAGCTATAGTTTGGTGGAATTATTTGTAGATGATAAAATTATTTTTAATCCTAAAGGACCAAGAATGTCAAAACTGTATTCCTGTATGTGCTGTGGAAACACCATGACGTATTTATACCATAGTGAGTTTAATGAGTCAAGTTACATTTTATCTATTCTTGATAATAAATATGACATCCTGTGTTTTATCATACACGAACAGAGAATGTTGAAAGTCTCTTGCAGAAATGTGTTCAAATAGTTATAAAGACTTCTGAATAAATGAACAGTCTCTTTCCATGTTAGAGAAATACACCATAGGGATTCAGAAACTAAGAAAAACATGCACCTGCTGCATCCTAAATGCGAACATTAAGCAAGTTATTTAATCTGTCTGTGCCTCAATTTCCATTTGAAAAATAGGGATAAAATATGAGGATAAAGTGATATAACATATGTAGATCACTTCACAATACTAAGCGGTCCATGAATTGTAACAGTTTTCTAAAAATTTTTTTGGATCATTAAAATCATATAAAATCAACTGTAGTTTTCCTAACTGGATGTTTGGAAAGTATCAGTAAATAAAGTATATGTAATTTGTTGTGGGTTAGAACCTATCAGAACAAAAGACTAGGCCAACTAGGAGACAATTTTGAGGTCAACGAATTTCCAGAATAATTTTGAATGGTATAAAAATTTTCTCACAACTCCTCCCTCTCGTTTTGTAAAGCATTTGGGTAGTGATTTTCTCCTTAGCTGAGTCAGAGCTAATTTTATTATTGAATGGTATGAAAATCCTCTGAATTTGGACAATGTCTCCTTAGCCATGGATGAGTGGATGTATCTATTATAATTAGGCAAATGTATGCAAGAAAGTCTTAAATGGGTATTTTTAATATGGAGATGAAGACTGTGTTAAATGGTGGTTTTGTCTTATATATTTTCAATGGATCAGCTTCTTGCTACCATGAATCGACGTTGCTCCTCCCCTCCCCTCCCCTCTCCTCTCCTCTCCCCTCTTTCTCTTCTCTTTTTGAGACTGGTGCTTGCTCTGTTGCCAAGGCTGGAGTGCAGTAGTGCGATCACAGCTCACTGCAGCCTCAACATCCCGAGCTCAAGCAATCCTCTCACCTCAGCCTCTAGAGTAGCTGGGACTACAGGCGTGCACCACCAACACCTGGCTAGTTTTGTGTGTGTTTCTGTATGTGTGTCTGTGTGTGTGTATGTATGTGTGTGTGTAGGGATGAGGTCTCACTATGTTGCCCAGGCTGGCCTAGAACTCATGGGCTCAAGTGATGCTCCCACCCACCTTGGCCTCCCAAAGTGCTGGGAGTACAGATGTGAACCTCTGAACCTGGCGGTTATTTTTCCTTGACTTATTTTTCCCACGTGGTTCAATCTTACATCCTATCCCTTCCACTTTTTTTTTGTTATGACTTTAAGAAATTAATGCCAGTAAAACAACAAACTAAGGCCATTGTAAATAATAATTAAATGTATCGACATCAAATATAAATGTTTATGTATTATTTTGAAGATCTATTTTAGTGATTTCTGAGACATGGCATAGATTCTTATGGCCTACAAAATATCCATTCTCCCTTTCTCTCTGAAATAAAGAAATCCTCTATTTTCAGCTGTGCATGTAACCATCTAGTGGAAATACAGCATTTCCTATCTTTCTGGCAGTCAGGAATGAGAAATAAAAGGAAGTGTTGAATCTACTTCTGGAAAGTCTCCTTTAAAAGAAAAGTGACACAACACCCTCACTTTCATCTTATTTTTGAAATACAGATGTGATGGGTGGAGCTCCAACAGCCATATTAGACGATAACAACGCGGATCAAATTCTATGATGGACAGAGTAGAACACCAGAAGGAGCTTTGGGTCCTTACATGGAGATGGCATATCATCTTAGCCTGCTTCTAAACCTTTTTACGTGTAAGAGAGAGAAAAATCACTATTACTGAAGCTTAGCATTCTGTCTCCTGCAGCTGAACTTAATCCTAATCAATAAATAAGATCATTTATATAGCATACTCATCTTACAAGATGTTCTATCAAAACTGGACTTCTTGTAAGCATTAGTCTATGCCACTTACCTTTCCTGGGAATTCACCATTTATAGTCACATAGTAACATAATAAAAACTCAGAGAAATACTGTAGCAAAGGAAAATGTTTGGCATCATTAAGTCACTGTTTCCCAAACTTATATGATCACAGGTTTAAAAATAATTGTGGGTATAACATTTCTTAATATCCTTGGGTATTCCTTCCTCACAATTCACTTCGGGAAATGTTGATTTACATTTGCTGTTCCTCTGAATTAGCACTTACCATGAATTGTCCATATCACTCTGCCATTTGCTCATTTGCTGTTGGGGAAACCTGTCTCAGTTTGTTCTCGTAATTTGGCAAAGGTTGCAGTACTATTGTATTTTTTATTGGCTTATCCATTGGTGCATTAGACCAAGAATCCTTTCTGTGATACTGAGGCAATCAGTTTGATTGAATTTCGATAAAGTCTGTTGGATTTTTTCAAACTTTTAACAACAAATTAGTAGATGCCTACTAGGAGTAATAATTTTCCCTTTATGACTAGATATATGTTCAAGTCTCAAACAGCCAGTAACTATAGTAGTCCCAAGAATATAATTTTTGTTATAGTCCTTTCAAGAGAAAGCATTTTCTGGAAGTTACTTTAAAAATGACATTGATGCTACCATCTATGTGGGAAAGAAAATTCACAAGGAAACAAACCACAAATTTATGGTATCCACAAAAGCCCTGGCCCAGAAAATGTCTATTAAATCATAGCTTTTTAGAAAAAAAAAGTTGTAAGTTTCACTTTAAAATCACCGACCTGAGATAAGCCTATGGAGATACATTGTCTTCTTCAACAGTTGAAGCTTTGTTAGTATGCATTTAACAAATCTTCCCATCTATCCTTCCATTGACAAACTACTCTATACCAGACTTTTATTTTGTAGAATCAATACTAACTTAAGATCTACTTCTATAAAGGCAATGCTTAAGAATGATACTTTGGAAAAACAAAAATAATATGTAGTTAAAAAGAGTAAGCAAGAACCCATCTGAAACTGAATGGCCATGATACACAAACATTAATGGTGAAGCCATGAAAACAGGCCAGAGGCTATAATTCCGTATGCAAGACCTAAGCTGTTAGCTGTTTTGTTCTTCTTTAGATTTACTAAGTTGTTTACAATGTCCCTTTAAGAAATGTTTTTAGAAATAAAATTATGACGTGTTCATTTCAGGAACTCAAGTAAGCACAAACAAATATTCTTAAAGCTGGCACAAATGGTGGGTCCAAGCTCAAGTAACTACGTGAGAGCTGGTGGGGAGCAGGGGTGGTGACGCACCGCAGCAATGCCGACGTGTATAAGCAATACACAAGAGAACTGGGCTGCCGGGTGCGGTGGCTCACGCCTGTAATCCCAGCACTTTGGGAGGCCGAGGTGGGCGGATCACGAGGTCAGGAGATCGAGACCATCCTGGCTAACATGGTGAAACCCCGTCTCTACTACAAGAAATTAGCTGGGCGTAGTAGTGGGCACCTGTAGTCCCAGCTACTCGGGAGGCTGAGGCAGGAGAATGGTGTGAACCCGGGAGGCGGAGCTTGCAGTGAGCCGAGATCGCACCACTGCACTCCAGCCTGGGCGACAGAGCGAGACTCGGTCTCTCCAAAAAACAAAAAAACAAAGAGAACTGGGCATAGTGGAGCCTCCTGGAGACACAAGACTTTCAACCTGTGGATTCAGGCCCAGCAGGACCAGGTTGGACTTTTCAAGAAAAACTTGTAATATCTTCATTTAAAAATATTGACAAGTAATTATTAAAAACAAAACAACAAAACCAAAACCAAAACCAAACAAAAATAAAAACCTAGCCGGGTAAAAATCAAATGAAAACAAAACAATGTCAGTGAGTTGAAATCCTAATTTGGCTCATGAGCTGCTGGTTTGCTACCTCTTGTTTTATATAAAGTTCCATTTACTCACTGAACACCCCAGAAAGGAAGCATTTCCTACAGTTTTCTAGTTTCTCCTTGTTAACTGGCTCTTTCATATGCATTGTGTAACTTCTTTACACTGTTACTAAATAGAGTGTAATGGAAAATTTACTGTGAATTGATTACAATCTCTTATCTGCAAATATGCCATTCAGCCCATCTGTGACCTCTGCCATCTTGAACATGGACCAGTTCTTTCAAGGCAGATGAAATCCTGCTTGCATCTGGCGGTTGGAAAAAAAATTAAGGTATCTTTTAATAAGCCTTCTTTCCTTAGTTCACATTGCATTCCATCTACAAAGTTCTGGCCATCTTCTCCTCCACCCCTCTACTTCTTCTGTCCACAGTTATCAAAATGAGTATCAGTGTTTGGGTTAGGAGCCTGGGCTTTAAAGTCAGGTGCATAAGGGGTGACTACCTGCTATGCCACTTACTCGCCAATAATTCAGGGTAAGACACTTAGTCTTTCTGCATCTCAGTATCCCTATCCATAAAGTGGGCTTGATAATAACAGAGTCTACTTATTGGAAGAAATGTTTATTAAATAGAATAACAACAAATCATAGTTTGTTCTATCATAAACACTAGGTAAAGATTAGCAAGGGCCACCCATTTTGCCAGTATATAGCTCTAATGCACAGGAAATTCTTCCTGAATTTGAGTTAAAATGTCATCCACTGGTCCCAGTGCTACTTCTTAGGGCCTAATCCACCAAATTTATTCTTAAATGTAGCCTCTGAGTGAACAGGTATAGTTTGATCCATGTGGAGATAGGGTGTGCTATCACCTCCTTTATTCTAGATATTGTATTTCTTTTCTTGTAGTTTGGAATCACATTTGCTGTAACAAATAAGTGCATTGTATTAATGACTCATATTGAGTTCACCAAAAATATCAAATCCCTAAACCTTGATTTTTTTATATTCACATATAGAACCTCCCATTTATACCTCCCAAGTCTTAGTCTAAACAGACATATATGGTGGGTGGTGGGGTGAGTTTGGGGAGATGTTGATCAAAGGATACAAAATTTCTGTTAGACAGGAGGAATACGTTCAAGAGAACTATAGGAAGCATGGTGACTATGCTGAATAACAATTTATTGTGTACTTGAAAATTGCTAAGAGAGAAAATTTTAAGTGTTCTTATCACAAAGAAATACTAAGTGAGGTAATGCATATGCTAATTAGCTTGATTTAGCCATTTCACAATGTATACATATTTCAAGACAAAACAAACTCTATATATGTAATGTGTGTACGCACATGTGTATGTATGTGTCTCTATATAGAGACACATGTGTACGTATCTACGTATATATAGTATATATCCGTGGATATAGCATATATCCATACACATATATACACAGTTTCAGAGAAAACTTGGCAAATAATCTCCTCTAAATAGAAATTACCTGTCCAGGATCTATTGAAAGAGAAGCTAAAACTAGCACTTTTAGGTCCTGGCTTTTAAAATTTTACCTGCTTCTTCCTCTTTCTGGGGGGAAGAACATGCTACTTCTATGTCAGCAATTAAAGTTTTTTTAGCTGGTAATGTGGAAGTGTCATCTCAGTCCTTCATTTTCTGTTAGAGTAATGAAAATTTTAGAATAGAATACACTTTCTCTTTTGTTGTTAACCAAATATTTTGCTAGATTTCACATGAGACCATTTGCTGAACCACTCATGCCTCCAGCTAATCAGAGGAATACCAAAAAAAAAAAAAAAAAAAAAGGAAAGAGAGACAAACAGAGAGAGAATCCAACTGAGTTTATAATCTAAGATATTAGGTTAAAAATCCAGAAAAATAATCATAACATAGGTCAGCCTGGGTCCCTGGGAGTTACAAAAGCACTGTTAAAAATGATTAGAGAAGGTGAAATCCGCATTCTACATTTGTGCTAAGATTTGAAGGATGGGCAGATGTTTGGTAAGTGAAGGTGAGGAGTGTGATAATGAGTATATAGGCAGGAGGATTAATACAAGCAGAGTCACTAAGTCACCAACGTATGGCCCTTGTTTGAGGGAAGTATAATTATATTACCTGAAAAGTAAAGAGTAAAAAGTCCTAAAAGGCAACGAAGGCAGGTTGGGTCAAGAAAGCCACATAAGGGGCTTTGTCCTTATTAAGTGCATGGTGGGATCTGATCCACTGAAGTTTACAGGAAAGAGGAGCAAGATGATCACAATCACACCAAAGCTCTAGGCTCTGATGTGAAGAAAGGTCAAGACAACGGGGCAGAGTCCTGGAAGCAGAAACGCCATGTGGGACCCTGGTGATCTAGGCACAGGAATGCTGAAGATCTGAATCCCGGATGGTGGCCATGGGAATGGAAACCTAGGTTCTTGAGATACAGTGACATCATTTTAACATTTTTTCAAATCTGCTGTTATCCTTTGTGTTTAAAATGTGTGTACCTGTGTGTGCACGCACGTGTGTGTGTGTATGTCGGAGTGACCTAGATGATCCATCTAACTTGGAGATTTTATGATGACACTTGAATACCTGATACATCAAGTGATCAGAATTTGGGGCAAAAAAGATGCCTGTATGGTTCTCTTCTAATGTGTTTATCAGTCCTTTCTTTTCTTTCCTGCTTTAGGTCTCCCCATCCATCGTCATTAAGAAAGAAGGACTGCTGGGCACAGTGGCTCACACCTGTAATCCCAACACTTTGGGAGGCCAAGGCAGGCGGATCACCTGATGTCAGGAGTTCAAGACTAACGTGGTCATCATGGTGAAACCCCGTCCCTACTAAAACTACAAAAATTAGCCGGATGTGATGGTATGCACCTATAATCCTAGCTACTCGGAAGGATGAGGCAGGAGAATCGCTTGAACCGGGAGACGGGGTCCAGGAGGTGGAGTTAGCAGTGAGCTGAGATCGCATCTCTGCACTCCAGGTTGGGCGACAGAGCGAGACTCTGTCCCCACCCCACTCCCCCACAAAAAAAAAGAAGGACATGGGGACATGGAATTTAAAAGTGAAATTTTATAATCCATGATATGCAATTACCATAGGACTTGATGATGGATGACATGCATTCAATTTCTAGTTTTGTTATAAGTTGTATGATGCAAAATATATCTTTCAATACCTCTGAACCTCATTCATGAAACAAGGAGCAGCCAATTTCAGTATCATGCGAAGCAGATTTTTAAACTATTCAGGCCCGAGATTTTGATATAGGCGTCCCCCTCTACACTAGCCGAGAACCTCTTGGAATGAATGAATCCTAAATTTCCTTACAGATGTAAAGTTTTATTATATAATTTAATTTTGCACAATTTCTCTCCAAGTCACTTCCTCATTCTACCCTGTTTAGTTCCAGTTTTTAGCCACTAGAGACAGAGACAACTTTCTGGGACTTTTGAAGCTATCATTTGGAGCCATCTTCCCATTGGAAAGCAAAAGAAGAAACAAGTTACGCTAATGCCTTGAAAGCCACTGTTCAAGAGTCACATATTACTCCTGACCCCAGGTGGAAAATGAGGTAAGTCCAGTCAGCTCCTGAGGCCTTGGCCAGCTAAGTCTTGGAACCCAATTTCTACCTTAACTGTCAATGGGTTTAGGATTCCAGTCCCACAGCCTTTCAGTTTTGTAACTATACGGGACTTCTTTTCATGGCAGAAAAACTATTTGGGGTCTGTGGGCCTAATGAAAAATAGCAAGTCAACAGGTAATAGAGTTTTACTCTCTCTTTTTCCTCCTTAGAGATAGCTGAAAGTTGAGAATCTGCACACAATGAAACTCTACAGTCAATCCCACTCGATCATTGGTAACCAACGTAATTCTGTTTTACCAAAATTCAACATGCCCTACCAAATCCCACATCCCTTTTAAATTCATCTCCAGAGCATAATAGCTCACAGTGCCTTCTGAATCTTCTGTCAAATTGTCACCTCCTCTAACACATACCATATTGCTACTATTCAAGGAGAGGCTGATATCAAAAGAAAAATCCAAGTTAAGTGTGCAAAGCCTCTATCAAATTTGAAGTCATTCTCAACTCGTAGGGACTAGTGAAAAGCCACACAACATGTTCTCCCTTAATCTTTGCTCATTACTAAAGAAGACACCTCGGGTCAATGTTACAGCAGCAGAGAGTCAGGGTGTCATGGAGCACAATGTGGGTGGATGGCCTCTGAGCAATCTGCTCTGGTAGCTGGCTCTTTGTAAACGGCCTAAAATTATGGCGCTTCCTCAGTGTTTGCTGCTGCCCACACGTGCACCATGAATCAAGGAACAATCACTTCCCATGCCAGGGTGTTGGCAATGAATATTAATCACGAAGAAATGGAACAAACAGTGACGGTGCTCAATTTTCCTAATACCATACTACAAACTGAAGCCATCCTAGAAATTCTGGAGAGAAAACACCATGGTAACCCTTTTTCTTATGTTAACCGACAATATTTACGTTATTGAAAGAATATAGAAATGCAAAAATGAGATCTCTGTTGTCCTAAAGACTTCATTTGATTTGGCTTTTAAATGAGATCTTTAAAACATTTTCTCTTTATCTCAGAATAAGGGCCAGTTTTGTTCAGTAACAGTTCTAAATCGATCATCCTGCCATCCATCAATGGTGTGTGCTACAGCTGCCTATGCTTTTTCCTCCAGGGCAGTAGACAGCATTTTGACACTAATGGTCGTTTTCTTGCTCACAGAATTGAATTTTTTTGTGTATTATCTGTCACTTCCTTCCAAATACCAGTTTATTAGGAGTTAAACTGGAATTGCAGAACAAGATTGCTTCTTTGGGCATTATTAAGAATACAAAATCAATGCCGTGTGAAGTATTTGAGTGCTGCAGGCCACTGATTGGCTTTTAAATGAGCTATGGGGCATAGAAATCAGGTTAATGGGGTTAACGCTCTAATTTACACAGTATTCTAAGGTAACTGGCTTCTTAATATATTTAATGAGATGTAAAAAAAAGTCCACCATCAAAGTAAACTTACATATTTCTAAATGCACACGTAATGTACAGGTAAATTTATAGACAACTTCCTGGATGGATATATCTGAAACTGATAAATGTAGTTAGCTCTGGGGAAGACTGAGGTTGAGTGCTGATCAACAGAGGTGTCAGCTCCATCATTGTTATTTACAGTTTCTAGAGTAAAAGTGTGTGCATGCATTATCATTTAAATGAAATATAAATTAATTAATAAAAATTGTGTTAACAACTCAAAAACCGAGGCCTTGGCTGGATGCAGACTGCACCAGGGAATGGTGTTCTTTCTTTACCTGCTGGGAGAAGAGCCCAGCCTATGTCTACCTTCCTTTCTTTCCTTCACTTCTACTCCAGCTGAGTGCTTTATGCAAAAGCACTTCTTTTCCCCCCACCACTGAATGTAATAGCAAACGTCCCAAAGCATTCATGGTACTGGTTGGTCTCTTTGTATGCCACTCTTCCCTTTTCTCTTTCTGTATAAAGGGGGAATATGAATGAGTGGACTCTTGATCTTGAATATTTTAAAACATTTAAGCCATGAGGAGGATAAATGGTACTGTTGCTCCTAAGCATCATATTCTGACATGGAATCTTTAACCACAAACGTTTGTCTTTGACCCAATCACTCTTTTCTGCCCAAACACCTTCCATGGATTCCCATAATCTAGAATTAAGTTGAAGCTCTCTTGCCTGGTACTGTATGACTCGAAGTTACTATTCCAACCTATATCCCATACTTTCATTCATACACCCCATAGTGCATTCCAAAAGCCCAACAGAGATCTGTCCCAGGAAAACTGAAAAGATGTGGTTGATCAGTATGCTGAACCACTGAGTGAATTATATGTCCTAATTGCATGCACTCTATAACAACACACTATTGAATCATCTCAATCATCTTCAATGGTGATACAGATCTAGAGGCAGTGAAAGTAGCTTTGAATTACAAGCTACAAGACCTACCCAAGTTTCAGTCCCAGCATGATTTGGGGCAAATTCATTAGCCCTGATATTCTTATTTGCCACAGGGAAAATAATATCTACCTTGTCTATCTTACAGAGTCATTTGAAGGAAAAAGTATTTTGAAAATGCCCTGAAGGGCCAATCAAATGGTCTTCCCTGAGTATATAAAAGCATATATACCTGCATTTTTCAGAAGTATCAGTTTCACAGGGAAACACTTTAAATTTCTGCAGTAAGAGCTTTCTCTTCTTTACCTATTCTAATGTTTTACACATCAAAAGGTCCATAATATTTTACAGGACTTGTGGTTAGTAGTACAATGAGAATATGTGCGGGGAACCCTGTCATATCATGGGAAATTCTCCAGGTTTGAAGGGAGAAGATGCCAAGTCTACTTTATCACTAACCAGTTTTGTGACCAGATCACAAATCACCCAACCTTCTCGAGCATGGGTCGCATTGCCTATACAATAGGATACACTTTGTAGGCTTGTGGTAAGGAACATGAGATCATTTGCATACAAAATATGGCATGGCAATTTTAATGCGTTTAACAAAGCTAACAGGAGGAATGAGAGAAGGAATGTGTTTGCCATGTGTTGTTTGACAATTAGAGCCACCAAGATACCTATATATTGCAGAGTTGTCCAAAACTGCATGAAACAGATGGTGTTTGTGGTGTAGAATGGAATCTTTAACCACAAACATTTGTCTCTGATCAAATCACTCCTTTCTACCAAAACACCTTCCATAGATTCCCATCATCTAGAATTCAGGTGGAGCTCTGTTGCCTGGTACTGGATGATTCAAAGCTGCTATTCCAACCGATATCACATACTTTCACTGTTAGACCCCATTCTTCAGTCCATATACACTGCTTCCCACTAACCAAATAGTCCCTGGAATTTCTTCTGGCACTGTTTATCCACCACCTAGAATGTTATCTCTCATTTTTACACGTCCTGGCCTTTAAGATTCAATTCATATACAATTTCCCTCATGATCTTTCTCTGAGCCTTATATTTTGAAGTACTCTCTCTCTTCGTTAAAATGCCATAAAGCATTTTTATTTTACTATTTTTGCCTTTTAGTATTGTTATCTATGCACATGATTTATCTTCCCAACTACAATGTAAACTTTTGAGGGTAGAACTCTAGCTGTTTCAGCTTCATAGCAGGTACAACTTGGTCTCCTATGCTGCACCAAATAAAAACTCAATGAATGGGTAAGGAATGAATGGATGAGAGAAACTATGCTCAGTGGTTAAGATAGGAGAATATCAAACTCTAACTCTCTTCAGGAGACTGGTGATTGGAGATAAACAGGTAAAGTCAGCCGTATATAAAATTCTGAAGGAGAAATGTCTCGTAATGATTATTTAATTATGTAGTTAACTACTTAAGCACACAGATATTTTGTTGGAATTCAAGTTCACTACTACTATGCTGTGGTTACTGCTGTGCTTCACCTTAAGTTCCGTAGAGTCTAACTTAAAGCTTATAGAACACATTGTAATCATTACGTTTCTGGAATTGATGGGTTGCAAAATGTCTGTCAGGGTTTGCAGCTTACAAAGGATAGCAGGCTTGAGAGACAGAAGAGGTGAGGACTTGTGCCTGATCCCAGCTTCAGAGTCCTTCCCAGCTCACAGGTAATTGGTAATGTCAGGAACAAAAAGATCTGGAGACAAGAAGTTGGATTTGATGATTTCTACAGCTTCATTCTCATTTTGCAGTTCTAGGTGCTTGGAGATTTCTCTGGCACTCTTGATCTATCATTAAGGATGTGTCAAATGTATCGCTTTGTTGGCTCTAAACAGAGTCTTCAAAGGGCAAGCGTGGAAATGAAAGAAAAGTAAGACGCGCTCTCCCTGCCTCGTACATCGTGAGAAACAACAGATTCCCATCATGGTCTAGCTAGCCTGTGACTGATCCCTGGAGCACGAAACCAAAATGTTGCATTTTTTTCTGCTTACAACCCTGTTTATCATGCATTACTGACAGTAGGAAAGGATACTGACATTGTGTGGTCCAAAGAGTCCTCATAATTGTCTCTCCCCTCCAGTCATCTTTTTTTTTTTTTTTTTTTTTGAGATGGAGTCTTGCTCTGTCACCAGGCTGGAGTGCAGTGGTGCTATCTCAGCTCACTGCAACTTCCACCTCCTGGGTTCAAGCGATTCTCCTGCCTCAGCCTCCCAAGTAGCTGGGATTACAGGCACGTGCCACCAAGCCCAGTTAATTTTTGTATTTTTAGTGGAGACGGGGTTTCACCATGTTGGCCAGGATGGTCTCGATCTCTTGACTTTGTGATCTACCTGCCTTGGCCTCCCAAAGTGCCAGGATTACAGGTGTAAGCCACCGCGCCCAGCCACCTCCACCCATCTTATAAGTGAAGAAACCTTCCTTTTGTTACTCATTCCTGCACACATAGACAGTGGTCTAGGAATCCTACGAGGGTCTGCTCTCAGGTGAAAAGGAGGTTTGAGGTGAAAAGGGATGGCAGAATGAACTTGGCTTCCCCACTTCTAGCAGAGCATAGTGTTATTAAAGGACAGGAGGGCTCCTACTGTAGTTCCACAACCAAGAAAAATACTGGAATAGAAATAACATAATCATGGGGATTCTTATATTTTTATCAATTGAAATACATGCATATTCTGCCTGTTAAAAAAAGCAGAAAATGATTTGATATGTCTCCATTCAGCAAACATGGTGCCAGCTTGGATGCTTGATTACATAACAGAATGGAGAAAAACACACCTCCTCTAAGGCCACACCCTTTCTCAATCCCAGGATAAGACTTTGTTTTTGAAATAGCTGTGGGAGACAGGACTAAAACAACTAGCATTTCCTGCTGTTCTCTGAAATGTTCCTATTTTTCACTGGTGGACTGCTGGCTGGGGAACTGGTCACTAAGCTTTGTCAGTATGAAGCCAGGATGCCCCTCAGTTGAAACAAGAGGTCACACCAGGTCATTGGCTGGAATCTGCAGCCAGCTGCATCCCCATAAAATACCATCCGTGCCGGCACACACATAGCATGGATCTTTTTCTTCTCTACAACTGTATCTCCATCAACTCAAAAGAAGCGGCAAGGACATGATGCAATGTTGGCAATTTGGATCTTTGATGCTTATTAACTTGACATTGAGTCCCCCATGCCTACTTCCATTCAATTTGTTAAAACCTAAAATGTGGTAATTCAGGTCCATGTTCGTTCATTCTTCTGAATCAGCAGGCTTCTAAATTTTTAACTGTGCCCTATGGAAATAAACACATTTTTCTTTGTGACCCAGTGCACACACATACACGGAGAAATAATTTTCATGTGATAATACCTCACTCTGTGGGAGGTACTTGGATATCTTCTATTCTATGCCATTCGAAATAAATACAAACGTTCTTCCTAATGCACTAAGTTGATTCCATGACTTGAAATTTGAAAACCATTGTTTAAACCTCGAAAGGCTTTGATGGTCGAAAACCAAACCTTATCAGTCTCCGTCTCTTAGAGTGCCTTTGCACATAGAAGAAAGTCAAGAAATGTTGTTAAATAAATAATCATTTTCCAAGTGAAAAAAGAATCTCTTCGACAGCATTGCCCAAACAATCTTTTTCCTTCCCTATTTGTGTTGCAGTTGTGCAGCGAACATAGTGGGCATTCATTAGTTGCTTACGGAAGGACTACAGAAACCTTTAAAAGATTCATGCTTAGTGTCTTCATTGACTTAGTGTTTTCATTGAAGGAAGGAATAAGAAAAGGGGAAAGAAAGGAAGAAAGGCAGAGTCAGCTCTGTTCATCTTCAAACAAAAGACGTAAAATGATGCTGGCATGGAGGATCCGGAAAGACTGAAGATCTGCCCAGTTTCCTGTTGGCCAGCGAGATATCCATGTGGTTTATAATTTAATCATTGCTAGACAAAACACTGCTAAAGGGGGAAACATGTTTAAATCACAATGGCAATTTAAGGTAGAATATGACTTGTCCCTTGACATCTAGCCCCATTACCTGAATCTTCAGTAAACGGATCCTCTAGAATCTCCAGGTAATGAAAATGAACTAATTCGCCTAGAACCAAAGCTCACCCATATTTCCATTTGCTTGTCCTGTACCACTGACTTTAGACATACAACTGAGTGTATGTGTTAAACGTAAGCCTCAACATGTTTATGTAAAAAAAATGTCCCTAAGAAAATATATTCAAGGTATACCCAGTGAATATCATTGAGAACTTTGTTACAATTAGTGTGGTACTAGTTTGTAGGGTAGAAAAAAGTGAAATCTGAACAGTTCTCAGTCTAGTTGGTGGAGGCAGCTGCATACACAGTAAGCCATGCTACTGTACTTCAAGTGTTGTGCTATAGGTCTGAGCAAGGGGCCATGAATACTCAGAAAGATAGCCAGACTTTCTGCCTTCAGGGGGAGTGATGATTGGGCAGATCTTTGAAGACTGGGTGGGAATCACCTAAAGTCGAAGGATAAAGAGCATTTGGATCAGTGGGGACTGTATGAACTTGGCTGTCAGGAGCGGGTAAGTGTAGAATGCTTTGGGGATTGCTTAGTGGGTGGGTATTTCTATTGCCTAAAGGTCTATGGTGCAGGGAGAGAGAATAAGCCCCTCACCAAGTTCGGGAAGCTGAGGCAGGAGAATCGTTTGAACCTGGGAGGCAGAGGCTGCAGTGAGCCAAGATCGCGCCATCGCACTCCAGCCTGGGGGACAGGGTGAGACTCTGTTTCAAAAAAAATACATTAAGTTGAGAAGAAACGTGGGTATCATAGTAGGGAGTTGAGTATTTATTGAACGTTTAAACACGTACTACTTTGCTTTTTCTCTAATTGTTGAGTGTGGGCAAATTTTATCCTCCCCAGTTTGTGTGTGTGTGTGTGTGTGTGTGTGTGTGTGTGTGTGAGACGTGGAAGTACACAGCCAGAAGGGGATTGAGGTTATTTAGCACCAAGCCACTAATTTTATACATGAAGAAACAGAAGCGTAAGTCATTTAGTTAGAAGGGTCTTTTCCCGGGGACTGGAGAGAACTCAGCTATGTATCTATTTGCATACAGATAGAAAGTAATCTTCCTGCTGCTGTTGTATAGACTGGCTGTTAGTCAAGAAGAAAAACAGCTCATTGTTTATTTAAATTGAGCAGGAAGGAAATGCAGGAGCAGGTGGGTGTAGCCGATAATCTCACTATTCAGGACATCAGGACACAAAGGAGTATGGTATAAAGGTAGCTTTGATTTGGACACTTTCCAAGGGAGCTGAGCTCCAGAAGCACCAGAAGGACTTGGTAATGAGGCAGTTTTATGGCTAAAGTAATCCCAAGCCAGAGCCTTCAGAGTCCACCAGGGAATCTGTTACACTCAGTTATCAACAGCATGCATGGAAGGTTGTCCCCTCCTCGGAAATGTATTAATAAAAAAGTTAGTTCTCCTCAGCCAGCGTGCAGGAATTCCTCTGCTTGGTAACAGTGAGGTTTTGGGGAAAGGCCAAAATCCCACGAATACCCCCGGGTCTGAGAGTATTAGCCTCTTTTGTTGAGTCCTGGTTTTGACCTCCACTGGGATGTAGTGTGAGGGCCAAAGGATAAGAGGTGACCCAGGAAGATGCTCCTCTGAAAGTCACCACCTGGAGGAGCTGGAGAGCCTCTTCCTTTCACCTGGTTCTTCTCTTGGTTTCCATGGACATCAAGCCTGAGTCTAGACTATATTCATCCTAGTCATAGGACAAAGCCAGGGTTTCTTTGCAGGAGCAGTCAAGGAGCTT
>NW_012104987.1:1218421-1221477 GCF_000951045.1 Mandrillus leucophaeus
TCAGGCTCGCATGCAGCTGCTTCCTCTCAAGCGATTTTACCATAAAACATGCAGTGACAGCTTCTGTCCTAGACCACAAGCAGGCAGAGTTAATTATTTTCTTCATTTCCATAAAGGTCAGAAACCAAAAAATGAGCATGACAACTGAGGCAAAAGTGTGATGGTCTTCCGGTAAATACACAGAGAAAGCACATCCCATAAAGCGTGCTAGCGGCTGTTTGCCTTTTGGAAAGGATGCTTCTAGGAGGAAAATAATAGTTTCTAACTGCTTAAAAGCGTTACTGCCTAATTCCTCATAAAACATACAAATACTGGCTTTAATCTATATAACACCTGATTTCATGGCCAGGACACTTAGCCAGTGGTATTCCAGAATGCTGTTGGCCAAGTATCCTCCCCTCCCACATGGCACTTACACGTCCGGCTCAGGCAGCCCCCGGCCTCACATGTGCAATTGAACTTCTGACTTAATTTGCAGAGGACAGATATTTGCCAGGCTATGCTTGAAACGACAAACTATCTCTTTTCTTAAGACTCCCAACAGTTCCATCAGTCTGTTTGATATTCTTTCTATAACCACAGACAAAATTAGAGGATGAGTTCTCATTTTTTCTGTTTATGTCTGTTAAAATGGCCAGAACACTTACCATGATAGGGTCTGAAACAGAAATGTATTAAACAAGTCAAAGAAAAATGGTTCCTTCCAGTATTCTGACGCTGTGTTCCCTTAATTGATCAAGAGGGCATTGGTAAGGCACTTGGCAGAGAGGGCTCTGAGGAAGGCCCAGCAGTCGGCCATTCTCCTGTTCTGTCCAGGCCCAAGGGGAGAGACCACCAGGAGCTTCCTCTGGTGTTCATACATCAAAGGATTATAGATGGAATTAAGGCCTTAGAAACCATCTCGTTCAATATCTTCCATTTAGAGTTAAGAAAACGGAGAGGGGAAATGACCGAGTCAGCGTCTCCTGACTGGTGAGGGTGCATTCGGGTTGGCCCTGTTGTCCTGACTCGCTGGGCTGTGCTCTTTCTTCTAAGCAATGCTGCTTTTACCTCTCGGTGACATGTGACAAAGTAGTCAATAATAACGAAATGTTATATGGCACTGCCCTTTCTTACATGTACTTTAAAAATACAAAGTCCATATTAAAAAAATAAAAATCCCATACACAAAGCAAGCCAATTTTGAAAATCTCATGGAATGAATAGGGGAACTTTCCACCTCTTCAAGCCCATTGGTACGAAATGTTCTGAAATTAGGAGACTGAGGAACCACCAGTCAAAAATGTGGTTGTTCCGGGGGTGGGGTGAGAGGCTGTAGGGTGGTCCTGCAGAGGCTGGGTATAGGAGGCTAGTGGTGTCCACAGCTCAGGGACATCATTGGTCCTCTTTGCTCACAGGGACAATGTCACCATGAATGACCTTGTTTTCTTGTAAGCAACTCTTTTTTTTTTTGGAGATAGAGTCTCCCTCTATTGCCCAGGCTGGTGTGCAATGGTGCAATCTCGGCTCACTGCAACCTCCGCTTAGTCGGTTCAAGTGATTCTCCTGCCTCAGCCTCCCAAGTAGCTGGGACTACAGGCACGCACCACCGTGCCTGGCTAGTTTTTTTGTGTTTTTAGTAGAGATGGGGTTTCGCCATATTGGCCAGGCTGGTCTCGAACTCCTGACCTCGTGATGCACCCGCCTCAGCCTCCCAAAGTGCTGGGACTATAGGTGTGAGTCACCATGCCCGGCCATAAGCAACTCTTATCCACGCGTGTTCCACAGACAATTCATTTCTGAATCCTCATTTCTTTTCTGAATCCTGAAGGCATCATGTTAAATTTCACATACACCGCTTAAGTCACACAAATTTTGACTGAGGGTGGAGAGGTAAAGAATGTAATATTAATATATTTTCTAGCACTTTGCATGTATTATCTCTTTTAGTCCTAACAGCAACCTCAAGAAGTTAATCTGTATTTGACAGATGTATGAATACAAGCTCAGAAAGAATTTCCACAAATACTTAGGACCACTAAATGAGCAGAGCAGGATGAACTGAGTTCTTTCAGATTTGAAAATCCACGATGTTTTAAAAAGGCACATTTCACAAGTGGTCCATCCTAAATGACAGTTCCAAGGCCCAGGTATCATTTTGCTATTAAATTCCTTGAAATAATCGCAGAGATTTCAAATATCAAGTATTTTTCAAATTCTTTAAAAATAGAGGTAGGTACAGTATTTGAGTAGAGATAAAAATAATAATTATAAGGGGCTCTTAGTTGGTGTTTATATGTGTCAGGCAATGTTCTAAGTGCTCATTGGACATTAACTCATTTGATTATCCCAGCAATTCTGAGGCTCTGAGGGAAGTACTACTGTTATTCTCATTTTAGAGACAGGGAAATAGAGCACAGAGAGGGCCAGTAATTTTCCCAAGATCACACAGTAAGTGGCAGAGCTGGGTTTCACATCGAGGCAGTCTGCCTCTGAGACCCTGCTTTAACCACTCTGCGGTGCCATCTGTCCTAGCCTTCCCCAACCTGAAGACCACATGAGTCAAACAATTTTTAGTAAAACTGTTATAAGATGAAACACAAAAGATTGATAAATTGAAATTTATCTGAAAACACACGCTTTTTTAGTATGGAAAATAAAATACGGGAACAGATAGCTGATGTTTTATAACTCTCAACTTGCTGGAAAAATCCTTGATCTCAATGGAAACCAAGCCAATCAACATAAAAAATTTAAAATTTCCTTCCTTTTTCAAAAAAAAAAAAAAATTCACTTCTCGCAGTCAATTGAACTAATTCCTTCCCTGTCCCAGAGGGCTGTACCAACTGGGAAAGCCTTTGACCAAACTGACAACAATACCATAGCTTTTGGTAGGAGAGGTACAGACTTGCAAAGCTAGCGGGTTTTCTTACTTTATAATTGAGGAAACTGAAGCTCAGAAAGGCCACAATTCCCATTAGAGGACACAAACAAATGGAAGAACATACCATGCTCATGGATAGGAAGAATCAATATCGTGAAAATGGCCATACTGCCCAAGGTAATTTATAGATTCA
>NW_012104987.1:1222897-1244918 GCF_000951045.1 Mandrillus leucophaeus
AAAAAAAAAAAAAAAAGAAATGTCAGTCCTACTCATAGCTACAGTTAAACAATCCACTTCAGCACAGAGATTCATGAACTTCAGTCTGCTTTAATCACAGAAATGGAAAGAAATTAAAACAAAGCAAAAACAATAACAACAACAACAAAAGCAACATCAAGGACATTTCAAGAAAGCAAGTGTCTGCACACCTGCTGCAGCGGGTCACATAAAGTCACAGATCTAGCCCTCGTAATGCATCCCATCCATCAGCAGGTCCCTTTGGCTCTATTTTAAATGTGCCCCAAATCTTAGTCCAAGCCATGACCACCTCCTGAAAGTCTCTTAAGTGGTCTCCTTTGTTCCTCTTAGATCTCCTTCCATCCGCTGTCTGCACAGCAGGCAGAGTGACACTTCCCAGACATAACCCAGATCACATCATTCCTTAGCACAGGATCCCTGTGATCTCTTCCATTTTCTTAGAGCAAAATCTGCATTGATATTCTTGCTCCCAGCTGCCTTCCCAATCTTATCTCACACCACTCTCCCTTTGCCCACTGTTCTCTATCCGTACTGCATCGATGCTGTTCCTGGACTGCTCCAAACATGCTCCCACCTCAGGCTTTTGCACCTCCTCATTTGTCTTCGTTGACGTGGTCCCTTCCCAGAGAGCACCCTCACTTCAATCAGTTCTTTGCTTAAATGTTATCATATTAGACTGTCCTTCCCTGAGTACACTATATAAACCATCTTATTCATGCTCTACCCTTTGTAATCAGTTTTCTTCTTGCCAGTTATGGTCCCACAACATTGTGTGTGTATATGTGTGTATGTACAAGTGTGTGTACATGTACACCTGTGTGTGTATCTATGTGTGTGTACCTATATAGGTGTATGTATATCTATGTGTGTATGTATCTATATGTATGTATATATACATGTATATTTATGTGCATGTGTCTGTGTGTATTTATGAATGTGTGTATCTACGTGTATGCATATCTATTTGTATGTAACTGTGTGTGTCTACGTATGTATATATGTGTCTATATCTATGTGTGAATATCCGTGTGTGTACATATGTGTATCTCTCTGTGTTGACGTGTGTATTTGTGTGTCTATTTGTGTATGTGTATTTGTTTTTCCTAACAGAAACATAATCTCAAAGGGAGCAGTAGCTGTGTTTACTTCACCATTGCCTCCCTTGTGTCTAGAATGTAGTAGGTGTTTAATAAATATGTGTTGAATGAGGAATAAATAATTTATGATAAGAACAGAAATCTGAAACACAAAGTTAAATTGTCTCCCATGTGTTAGAAAAAAGAATGTAAAGAATTACATGCTGCACTTTATAATGATGTTTTAATTTAAAATACATTAAAGGTGTTCTAGTATTTCATACTTAGATACTGTAAAAATATTTGCAGTTCAATGTGATTTACTGCCTCGAATGAATTCATGAACAGGTAACGTTTTACTGTTAGGTGGTAACTATGTTGATTTTTTTTTTTGCAGATTAAATTTGTATTTATAAGATTTAAAAATTATCTGTGCATAGTAAACTATATGATGCTTATTAGGTTTATACAATCTCTTAGCAAAAACAATATGAGTAATAGGTAATTTTCAGTGAAATGTGCTATTTCTAGGCACTAATCTAAACCTTTTACCCACCCTATGCCATTTAATCTTCAAGAAGCCTGTGCGGTAGGTAGGAACTGTCATTACCTTCAACATATAAATGAGGAAGCGAAGACACAGAGAGTTAAAATATCCTAATTGAGGTCACACAACTAATCAACAGTGGCCAGAATACAAAAAGGCAATTTGTCCATTCTTCTATTCAGTCATCCATTTTTTAATTAAAAAAAAACACCTCTGTGTACTTACAATCTACCAGGAACTGAGTTATGTAACAAGGATGCAAAACAGTGACGTAATCTCTATGGTCATGATGATCCCGCCATAGGACAGAGGAGTGGACCAGATGTCAGGCTGCCCAAGAGACCAGCTCCACCTGGGGAGACAGAAATCAGGCAAGGAGTCAGTTCCTTCTCCCACTTTGGATTCCTGTTTTTAATGGTGGAGTCATTAAGCATCATAGAATGATCCAACGTCTCTGTTTTCCCTCCCTAGAGTCTTCAACTGAAGTCATAAAAGAAAGGGACTATTTCAGTACCAAGTTACCTAAGTGTTAATGTTTGGTTCTGTGGGTGGCCTTGAATTTGTAACTTTGCAGCGTGCCACTCTTGCTTCATTTCATCCAGGTTTTTCTTGACATCTGAAGAGGCAGTATCTCTAGGGAGTATATTTTTGTATTTCTCCATATGTTGCTTTTTGTCTCCTCACATATATTGCCAATAAGACTTGTGAGTTCCACCACAGGCCAGCTCTGCAACTTATGTTTAGTGTTGGCCTGGAAAGAAATATTATTATTTTCATTGGTTCATGTCTTTTCCTCTATTGTAGAAATGATCTTTTCCTGCATTTTCCCTCAACAGATTGAGGCATTTTCTTCCATCTTATTTGATCCGTATTTTGTACATTGCTCACAGGTTTTTCTCATTCAGGATCATGTTTGCTTCTACCCTTTATCAAAAATCTCTTTAACAAAGTGCCCTCCTCCCATATTAACCCTGTAGCTCTTCCAGTGATTACGTTTCCCGATACTTTTCATTTTTCCTTTCCTGTAGATTAAGGTAATTTTTTTTTGCATATTTGGTTCTTTGCCACAGTCCTCTCCTTGAAATCTAGGCTACATTGACCTTGGTTTCCTCCAGAACATGGCTGCCACATAATACTGAAACCAGAGATGCACTGATGCTGAAGAACTTTCTTGCTTCTCTCTCTCTTTCTCTTAGGTAGTCACTTTGCAGTCATACTCAAGTATGCCCATCGAGCATATTTACTCATCTAATGTTTCCCGTGTTTACAGAACAAATGGCAACAGGGACTATAAGATAGCAAAATGCAGCATCTCTTAAATTCCTTACAACCAAATGGGGAGCGAGGGTGGTGGGGATGAGCATATGTGATTTTAAAAAAGATTTTTTAAAAATTGTAGTAAAATACATGTAACATAAAATTTACCATGTTAACCATTAGGTGTAAAATTCAGTGGCATTAAGAATATTCGCAATGATATATATCCTTCCCTTGAATATTTTTCATCTTATAAAACTGAAACTCTTTACCCATTAAACAATACCTCTGCATTTTCCCTCTTCCCAGTTCTCAGCAACCAGCATTCTATTTTTGGAGTCCACAAATTCCACTACTCTATGTTCCTCATGTAAATGGTATCGTATAGTATTTGTCATTTTGTGACTGGCTTATTTCACCTGGCATAACGTCCTCAAGGTTCATCTATGTTGTTGAATGTATTAGAATTTCCTTCCTGGACAGCCGCAGTGTTTCACACCTGTAATCCCAGCACTTTGGGAGGCTGAAGCAAGAGGATCACTTGAGCCCAGGAGTTAGTTCAAGGCTGCAGTGAGCTATGATCGCACCACTGCACTTCACCCTGGGAAAAAGAGCAAGACACTGTCTCTAAATTAAAAAAAAAAAAAAAAAAAGAATTTCCTTCCTTTTTAGGACTGAATGATATTCCGTTGTATGTACACATTACATTTTATTTATCTATTCATCCATCAATGGACACTTAGGTTGTTTCCGTCTTTTGGCTATTGTGAATAATGCTGCTATGAACGTGGGTATCTGTTACATCATGAGTAATTCTTTTGTTTTTTGAGAAAGCATCTTGCTCTGTCACCCAGGCTGGAGTGCAGTGGCACGATCCCAGCTCACCGCAAGCTCTGCCTCCCAGGTTCATGCCATTCTCCTGCCTCAGCCTCCCCAGTAGCTGGGACTACAGGCATCCACCACCACGCCCGGCTAATTTTTTGTATCTTTAGTAGAGACGGGGTTTCACTACGTTAGCCAGGACGGTCTTGATCTCCTGACCTCGTGATCCACCCGCCTCGGCCTCCCATACAGGCATGAGTCACCGCGCCCGGCCCACATCGTCAGTAATTCTAAAACTCAAAGTCACAGAACGACAATAACATACATACACGAGAACTTACAGCCGTATGTAAGTGCCGAGTGTACTGTGGGAATCACTGAAATCAAGTGAGAACTTTATAGAAGATGGAATTATTGAGCAGCACTTTCAAGGTACCAAGAGATAAGATTTGAAGGCAAACAGAGAGGGAGGGCACTTGGCATATTTGTATTGTGCATATAATAATCAATCATAAAAGTTGAGAAATAAATGATGTAGAGGGCGGAGCAGGGATGGGGTGTTCTTTAGGCTAGAATAGATAGTGCTGGCCTGAATAGATGAGAAGAATGCTAGTGAATTGATATAAAATATTAATGACTATGATTTTAAAGTTTTCACAGAGCAATCGCTACAATGAAGCAATTGTGAATTTCTCAGAATTAAAAAGGCATCCACTGGACTGTAGGTCCCGTAAGGGCAGGCCTGAAGCAATTTGCTTTGCCCACCCCTGTAACCCAGTGCTGATCACAGCATGTGCACTGGCAGGTGCTCAATAAATGTATGTTAAATACATGAATGAATGCATGAACTGCCAAGGATGATTGCCACTGATGAAGATGGGCTAAAGTTGAGAAGGCTGAAGTTGCAGGTTTTATTTGAAGGAAGCAGGTCTCATTGGAATAGCTGAAAGAAATAACAGAGGTATGGGATCTGAAATACTTTAAGGAGGAAGAATCTTTCAGGCAAAGCCACTAGATCTCCTTGGTTAGGATTTTGCTTATAACTATCGTCAACACCTGTGTTAGTTTTTCCTATGTTACTATAACTTTTTATAACTGGTGAGTATTTTAATAGATGTTAATTGTTTTCCTCTCTACCCTAGATGTGTTCTTAATAGCTAATTCTGTTTTACAAGGCTCACTTTTGATCGGTATTTTCTTGTTAAGATAATCATAATTCTAAGGATACAGGGAACACAAAGATGATTCTAATTTATAGATATACAAATTGTTTTTGACTGCTTTTCCCCCTTACAGGGAAAAAGAATCAATATATTCATTAATTATCTTTTGCTTATCTGTAGATAAGAGGTTTTTATCATTTTCACCTAACTTTGTGATTATATGCCAGCAATAAATGAAATTCTATTGGCATTGTACAAGTATGGAAGTTGGGGGCTGGATTGTCTTATACAGCAAGCAAGGGAAGAAGTCTACATTTGCACGTTGAAACACCTCGATTGAAGGCACTGAGTCCACCTTCTGTAATCTTTGGTCCTAAATGGAAGAGGATCCATGTATTTGCTGACTGTTGTTCTCTGCCGTGGCTCACACCATGGCATCTTTGGTGATAAAATTGCAAAGCTTCTCTATGCTACATTCAAGATATAAAACAAGTGGTTATATTTTAGAGGAGAGAACAAAGATGTGTGATACGATGGCATGAGGAGCTGGAGTGAAATGCGGCCTCGCCAACGAGACAGAGGGCACCGCCGGCAGCCTGGCATTCTGTGCCCGGTAGCAGATGGTCACGCACATGCTCCCGAGTCCCAGCCACAGGCACACGGGGAACCTTGCAGGCTCCTTTCAACAGTAATTATTCGAGAGCTGTTTTCTTTAGGTGTTTGGGAAAGGTCAGCGTCTGATCTAATTCCGCCCACAGTTACACAGTTATAGTTTCCTTGACTGCATTTGTCACTGTTTTAGCATCATCTGACATTCTATCTGCTTGCCAGTTTTCTTGTTAATTCCTTTTGGAAAACTATTTTTTCCCCAAGTTTGTCATTTTACTTAAAAAAGACACCACAAAAGGGTCTTCTGTGCTATTGAGTTGTTCGCTTTTTTGGCCTTTCCTATTGGAAAAATCTCACATAAACCACTTCCTGATGAGGAAAAGCATTGATTTAATCCTTCGCCTATGTTTACAATTACTTCTGCAAGATGACTTCGGTGCATTAATAAGTGATTAAATCAAACATATTTTAGAGAATCGATGATGATATATCCTTCTCTCGATACTGAGTTGTGGCTGAGAGGGCGGGGATCAGGGATGAAGGCATTATGGTCCCAATCCTGAATGAACAAAATGCACAGGAAACAAGGAGAAGCCTGGCTGGGTCGCAGGTATCTCACAGGTGGCCTCCCTGGACCAAGGCTGGGGGAATCGATCATAATTGTCTTGTCAACTGTCTTGGGCATATTAGATACCATCCTGCTCAAGACACCAGGCTTGACTAGATGGTACCTGAAGGTCTCTTCTCTATGATTCTATCAGGCTATTGTCTTCTATATTCCTAGTTGAATATGATTACGTCATTGACGCTGAGCTTAGTTTCCCAAGGGATATTACCTTATCTGCCTCTCTCATTGAGCTTTCTTGATGACCAGCTAAGACGGTGTAGGAAATACTAATTTAAAGTTTATAAAATGCTGCACAAATGGTAGAGCTTATTAGGTTATGTGCAAGGATAAATCACTCACTTTGGCATACATCTGTGATAAACTGTCTACCATCGGTTTGTAAAATTTCAGCCTGGAACTCTTGAGTACCTGGAGAACAATTATTTCTGATATTAACATCTTTCTGCCTTTCTTTGAAGACCAGGGTTTTAGTCTATTTCTTTGCCACTTTGTGACTGTGGGGAAATTACAACTGCTGGATTTGGGTCTCCACACGTATCTTTTCTGTTTCCTTCTGTAACACTGTTACTCTAAGTACCTATATTACTTGGGTAATGATGCAAACGTTGCAAATTGCCTAAGCTCCACAAAGGCACAATTTAATGAAAAACCCTTTTCCATGTCTCATTATTCAGCAATGATGTTAGTGTCCATAACACAAACTTAACTTTTATTAACTATATTCTTTGCCTTGCATGTTAGGGTCAACATGGGGTTAAATAAAAGGAACCTCTGTGCTTACTGGGGTTATGATAATTTATTTAAATATAAGCAGAAACTTACCTTCCTGGATTGAGATCTGGGTCTCAGTCTAAATTTTTAACTCGGTGTCTGTAATTTTTCAAGTTGTAGACGTTATTTGAAGTAGTATTGATTTGGTTTATGTAGAATAAGGATTCTTCAATATGCTCACATTTCATGCCAGATAAATCATCATAATCACTGCACATCCACCTTTGGATGTTCTGGTTAAACAAGTAACACAATCCCTAGAAAGTAGAAAAGCTCTCTTGCAATTTGGAGTACTCGATTTAGCTATCTTTAAGTTATTTCTCCATCCTTGTTTTAGAAACACAACCCAAGTTATAAGACACTCCAGGGATCTCAGCATCACAACCAAGTTATGGGTACCATTTGTTGGTTACAAAAGGGCAAGTGTTGCTAATTACTATTTAATTGTGTTGGTTGTGGGGCCATACTTTTAGAAAGATGTTATCATTTAGTGGATTAGATTTCTATCCAGAAATATTTCTGTTAATGCTCATCTATTAGCTTCTGTATTAGTCTGTTCTCACACTGCCATAAAGAAATACTCGAGACTGGGTAATTTATAAAGGAAAGAGGTTTAATTGACTTACGGTTCCGCATTGCTGGGGAGGCCTCAGGAAACTTACAATCGTGGTGGAAGGCAAAGGAGAAGCAGGCACTTTCCTCACGGGGTGGAAGGACGGAGTGAGTGCAGGCAGGGGAAATGCCAGATAGTTATTAAACCATCAGATCTTGTGAGACTCACTCACTATCACGAGGATGGCATGGGAGAAATTGACCCCATGATCTGATTACCTCCACCTGGTCCTGCCCTTGACATGTGGGGATTATGGGGATTACAGTTCAAGATGAAATCTGGGTGGAGACACAGCCGAACCATATCAGTTTCCAAGTGTTCCAAGTACAGCTTTAGAAAACTGTATTCTGATTGTGGAATTTAGAAATTCTGTTCCAGCTAAATTTAAGCTTCAATAAAGTAGTTTCCAATGTGACCACTTTGTATCCCAAAAGGAATTGTGTGTTGATGTGCATGGTGAAGGTTCGTTTCTCATCCTAGTGCCGGGGAGACTGGTGCCCCTGGGGTCCCTGCCACTTGGTTCCTATTTCCCAGCCTGTGCTGAGTGGTATATGTCCCGCTGGAAAGTGGGGGCAATCAGAATGTGCATCAGAGAATTTCTGAGAATATCCTGATAATGGATGTGTGACTAGAGAGTCACTTAAAGACCAGCAATGATGTCATAGTAAAGAAAGCAAGGTGGTTTTGCCCTGCCTTCTAGGACACAGCTCACATCTTCCCCTTATGCTGAAGTACGTTAACTGAGGCACAAATTACAAATGCCATTTTTATGTCAGATAAAACAGAGATCAATGTGTATATGGCTCATTAGAGACTCAACAGCTTCATTGAAAGTGTTGGTCAGCTTTATCCTGGATGTTGGAAACACCACAGAGTTAACAGGCCTTTTGCATTTTAAAAAACAACCGTACCACAAATACTTTCTTCTAGCTTTGGGATGGCCACTGAACCCATGAAGTCAGAACGTGTAGTTCTTTTTGCTGCGGGTGGCACATCACAAGAGGATAATAAACCCACATACATCATGCAAGATTATACCTTTCCTAGTTTGCACTCTGTTTGTCAGTGTAAGAGAAAGATAAGCAAGGAGAGAAAAAAAAGAAATCTCACTCAATGCCCATATTGTGCAAGCCCCTAGTGAACAATATATAAATTTAAATACTAACATTTTTTAAAATTTTTTTTTATTGATACATAATAGATGTGCAATTTGGGGCATATATAATCTGATATATTCATATGATGGTTATTCTCTGGATAGTACTAATAAAATTATTTCAAGAAATGCATAGTTTTTTCTGGAATGTAGAACAGCAAGGGCACAACTTTTGCTTGCTTGTTTTGTTGTCTTGAAGACCAACTTGGCATCTTCCTGTTGCAGGGACTCACAAACCAATACCCCAAAATATGGCACTTTGTATACACTGTACTGAAAAAAAACATCTCAAAGTCTCTCTAATCACCTTTCTCCCCCCATCAACATCTCTCCCAAAGCATAGGATGAGATTGTTCTCTGAACTTCCCTTATTTGCCTAAAATCTGGACCTACCATAGAAGAAAACAATAACCTCTGGTTCTTTTTCCAAGTTTTCATCAACTGAACACATCTCACAGGAGGGGAGACTAACATATCTGGATTTTTGTCGCAACCATCATCTTCTCTGTGGCCCCAACAGACTTTGCCCCAAACCACTGTATGTTCCTCAAGTCCATTAAATTCCCCTGAAAATCATTTACTATCCGCCTAGAATCACCCTCACTTCCTACCTCCCTTTCCCTCAGAAGTAGCATATATAACATATGTGCCCCACTGGGATACTGGTAATTGTCCTGTGATTCTCCCTGTGTGCACAGTAGTAATAAATGTATAAAGACTTTTCTCCCATTAATGTGCCTTATTGTGAGCTGATATTTCAGCAAATCTTTTGAGGGTAAAGGAGAAGTGGTCTACAGTTGTTTTGGGCTTGAGGGTTCAGAAATGGGTAGTGTGAATTACCCTGGAGCTTTCACTGACATGGTAAACACAGAGTGTGACCTCACCCACCTTCTCACTGCCCAGTGAGCACAGGTTCGGCCAGTAGTCTCCAGGCATCCGGTTGGACAGGCTGTGTCTAGAAATCATGGTCAGTGAATAAAGCCATGAGTGGGGCAATGCTGTGGGGAGGGAAGAACGGAATTCCATAGCAATCACATCGCCTCTTCTTCCATGAAAACCAGAAGATGACTGGCAGGAAGAAAAGCTCCTAGACACCTCTCATCTGCTCTGTGCCTCAAGCCTCACTACAAATAACACATTCACAAAAAGATCTCATTTTGATTTAGCGGGTCTGCATATGTCTAAGCTCATCTCATGGTGATTGAGCCTTACTGATATTTTTACCATACGAGCTTCTTCAATGAACATTTCAACACAGAAAATACTTCTCATAGCCATCTCATGTTATTACCTGATCTTTCCATTAATCTTTCCTACAGGCTTTTATATATTTATTGAACTTTTGGATCAAATTTCCCTGATTGCTTAAATATGTATGTATCTCAATGAACTATTTTGCTCAACATAGACAGGCAGTAATAGAAGACTGAGGTCAGATACAGACTGAGGTCAGATACAGGCTGAGCTAGAAGTGACCATGGACTCATACTTTTATTCTTCTGAAGGAGCAACAGGACCCAAAATAACACCTGATCGGAAGAAATAGTGGAAACTTCGGAATGTGTAAAGTGTTGATCCAAGCCCTTCATGTGCATGAATGAATTTCTGCCTGCCTGACCAGAGATCTCCTGCAGGGGGACCTAAGGGACCCATCTGTGACTGTGGGGTCTGTGCCTACTAGCCTCGTTTATTTGGGGTGACATCGACTGTAAGGAGAGCAGGTTAGGGGTGCAACAAGGTAGAGCTTAGAAGGAGCACACATCTATCTGCTTGGCCAGGGACCCCAGTCAGGTAGTCACTGGCTGAGTGGCAGGAAGTTGAGAGGATGACTGGCTCATGTTAAACAAAGTTTATGGGAAGCCATTGTTTTAGACTGAGCTCCTGCACTAGGCCCCAGCAGACCAGGCCAAACCAGAGTGGAGCCACTTATGCTCAGTATTACATAATCAAAGTGAACTTGGAAATGGGTCAGTCTTCCACACAACAGGAGCTTCAGAGCAACCAGTCAGAGGAGCCCAGTTTACCCGAGTGTGCATCCTAAGGAAGTCCATTTAGCTTTAACCCTGTGAGGAGAGTAATTCTGAAATGACCAATCTGCTTTGTGTTCCCTGTTTCTGACTTCTTCAGCCCTTTCCTGCCCACAAAGCCAGCTCCCTCTGCTCAGCTCAGCAGAGCATCCATTCTATTTCATAGCATGAGGCGTTGCCTAATTCTAGAATTGCAAATAAAAGCCAGTTAGACCTTGAAATTAAACTCGTCATAATTTTGTCTCTGGACACAGGGAAGCAGGCATCAATAGCACAGGCCATGCTCTCTAGAGCACAAAGAACTTCAGTCCTGAGAGGCTGGCCCTGTGTGAGAAGCAGGGCTACAGTGCTCTTAGCCCATGGGCCGCACTGAGAGCAGGACTCCAAGATGAGGCAGACGCACACACGTGCTTTAAAGACCGGACACCAAGGAGCTTCCAGGGAGCGGGAGAAGCTCAGAAAGGGTAAGGGCAAATGTCACTGCGCCCCTATGATGTATATTATGGACCGAACTGTGTTTTTTAAAATTCATAGTTTGAAGACATAATCCCCCATGTGACCAGATTTGGAGACAGGGCCTTTAGGGAGATAATTAAGGTTAAATGAAATCCCAAGGTTGGAGTCCTAACCCAGTAGGATGGGTGTTTTTGTAAAAGAAGGAAGGTAAATCAGAGTTCTCTTTTTGTGGGTACAGAGAGGAAAACTCATATGAAGACCCAGTGATAAGGCGGCCGTCTACAATCCAGGAAGAGTACCCTCACCAGAAATCAACTCTGCCTGCACCTCGATGTTAGATTTCCAGCTTCCAGAGCTGTGAGATAGAAATGTCCGTTGTTTAAGCCACGCAGGATGTGGTATTTTGTTGTGACAGCCCAAACAGATCAAGAAAATGTGCCAAATACCAGGCATACTATTAGCTCATCTAATTCTCAAAGCCTGTAAGGCAGGATTTACTATCGCCATTTCAGAGATGTAGAAACAGGCTCAGGAAAGGAAAGTCATTTCTCTAAAGTTGTGTGGACAGTAAGTGGCTCTTGACATCTGAACAGGAGATGGGCTGAGAGGATGACGGGGGGTGGACAGTAACATCGTAGCTCCTTAATGGGACTGAATCACAGAAAGTCTGAGCTTAGAGATCTGTGCAAGTGTGTGTGTGTGTGCGTGTGTGTGTGTGTGTAGAGGGTGCACTGTGAGTTTTCGAGGGAGGAAATGGGGGTCTTGCACGTGTGTCCTTGTGCATTTTGGGTGGATGAACTAGGTGAGAACAGGTGGGTGGGGGTGGAGGCTAAAGGCAGAGGAAGCCAAAGACATGGCCTCCAGTAGCCCGTGGGAAGCTTCCTCATGCCTTTGAGATACTGCAGAAGGTCCCAGAGATTCAGGGAAGCTCTGGCCCATGGTCATCTCAGTGGTACTGGTTTCTGTCTTAAAGATTTGGGCAGTTCTGGGGGTGACGCAATTAGGGAATATGACTCACATCAAACTGACCATGAAATACCAGTTGAGAAAGGAAAAGTAAGAAGAGAAAGATAGTTTTGCAGATGACTCAAGGTTACGTAGATGGAAGGAAGAGCTAGCCTGGATTTAAACAGATCTTCGTGGTTTCACAGGGAGCTTCAAAATTACTCTCTTAGTCTCCAGAGCTCCAGGACAGCCTCAGAGCCTTCAGGGTCTGGTCTTGCTTTCCCCACAGGGCTATGGTATAAGAGGTGGATATTCCTGTCTCCGTGGAGAAAAGACAGGCATAGTAAACCCTTAGGAGGCGCTGTCTGTGTCCAAATATTGTGCAAAGCTTTTGGCATACGTTTGCTCACAGCGCCTCGCATGTGCTAATATCATCCCTAGTTTATTGATAAAGACTGATGCGGCTGGTGTGGTGGTTCACACCTGTAATCCCAGCACTTTGGGAGGCCAAGGTGGGCGAGGTCAGGAGCTGGAGACCAGCCTGATCAACATGGTGAAACTCCGTCTCCACTAAAAATATAAAAAATTAGCTGGGTGTAATGGGGGGCACGTGTAATCCCAGCTACTCAGGAGGCTGAGGCAAGAGAATCGCTTGAACCCAGGAGGCAGAGGTTGCAGTGAGCTGAGATCACGTCACTGAACTCCAGCCTGGCGAACAGAGCGAGACTCTATTTCAAAAAAAAAAAGACTGAGGCACAGAGAGGCTGGATATTATTTCTACAGTCACACAGGCAGAATAGGACTTAGGCAGGCTTTGAGCCTAGGCAGTCTATTAGACTATGCTGCCTAGCGGCTTCCTGAGGAAATCCACCTTGCTTAGTATTTCCCGGACCAGGAGAAGGGCAAGCAGGCCTGGGGAGCAACATTCTGAGCTTGTTACCTGGAGGTCTGGGATTGATTCCCTCTTCTGCCTGTGCCTCAGTTTGCCTAGCTTTAAACTGTGTCATGCGATATAGATCTTGCATATAGATGCTCTGTGAGGATTACTCAGGGAATGCTCAGAAGTTATTAATAAAGCTCCTCAGCAAAACAGGATTACGTAGATTTAAAAAAAGAAACAAAAAAAGAAGCAACACCAGTGGTGTAGTAAAGCAAGACTGTATTAGGAAAGACCATGTCTTTGAAGCAAGGCAAACACATTCCCTTGGCTTGAATCAGCCTCATGGGAAGGGCAGCAGCAGCCATCAATCACGAAGCACCGCCTTCTCTGCATTCTGGACGCTTCTCTGCAGCTCAGAAGCTCTGCCAGCTATTAGGCCACCTAGATGGCAGCAAACTGGTGGGTGGGTGAATCCTCTGGATATGTGACAATCGAGAGGAGGGTGTGAGATAATAAGCTGGCATGGAAGTCTGTTCTTTTTATCACCCCCCCACCACAGAATGAGAAAGTTTTAGCAAAAGAAAAAAAAAAAAAAGGAGAAACCAGACTGAAATGTATTGATATATGATGAACTACACTGACCCAGAAATACTATCTGATTTGTCATTGAGATAAAAGCACCATATCGATTTTGCTGAAGTGCTGTCACGGCACATCATTCACCTGGAGAAGAGTTAATTAAGAGTGCAATTTAAAGATGCATAAAACCTGGACCTAAGATGTAGCCTCAGACCCAGGCACCTTGTGCTCCAAGATCAAATACAGGTCCCAAGACGAGAACGCCTTCGTCCTCCTCCCAAAGTCAATTTACCTCTGCTCAATGTTCAGATATCATTTTCTGCATTTGACTTGGTTATCTGTAGGCTGAATTAGACCTACCCTGTGGTAAATGTGCTGGCATTTTCTTCATGCTTTCGTCTATAAGCTTATTGTTTTCAAATTTTCAAATTACGTTTTTGCAAGATATAAGCTTTCAGAACCACTGTACTCTATGCTTTGTTTAAATTACTATGACTCCCAAAACAAGCATCACATCATTCAAACGAAAATAGGGGTTTACACATTGCTTATGAAATCAGAGAAAAAGGGAGGAGGGGCCTTTAAAAGTTTTAGACAAGCCTTTTAATTTTACAAATAGCAAAACTTGATTAAGAATGCAAGAGAAAAACTCCGCAAGACAAAGGGATGAGAGTTTAAATGCCCAGATTAAAGTCACACATTTCCTCTAGTGGGTGAGTCATGAGAATGGGTACATTCTCATGTGTCCTGACAGTACAGAGGAAAGCGTAGATAAATCAGTACAGCTACTTTCAATTTTATTGATGAATCCCTCTCAACCGGCTTCAGTCTTAAAATTTACTTCCTCTCTGCCATCCAATAACATGACACAGTGCTAAACAGCATCAAAAAAGATCAATGGGTACTTTGCCAGAGAAAAGAAAAAGAAAAGCAAACAGCGGGCCGGGCATGGTGGCTCCCACCTGTAATACTCGCACTTTGGGAGGCCGAGGCAGGTGAATCACTTGCAGTCAGGAGTTCCAGACCAGCCTGGCCAACATGATGAAACCCCGTCTCTACTAAAAATATAAAAATTAGCCAGGTGTGGTGGCGCGTGCCTGTAATCTCAGCTACGTGGCTGAGGCAGGAGAATCACTTGAAGGGAGGCAAGAGGTTGCAGCGAGCCGAGATTGCATCACTGCCCTCTAGCCTGGGCGACAGAGCGAGACTCTGTCTCAAAAAAGAAAATAAATAAATAATGAAATAGAAAAGAAAAGCAAACGGCAGAGTAACAGGAAAAATCACTGACCTGACCGTGAGTCACGCTCAGCAACCACTTGCTGGGCTGAAACACAAGATATCATTTATAGGATTCTGTGTGTGGACCCTCTTTCTCACTAGTGCATAGTCGCTAATCACTTGTCTCAACTCAGGGAAGACTTAATCAGCATTAAAGGCAACCTCATTGGCATCTAGAATGATAAAGGTGCAGGCAGGTACGCGTGGCTGTTTCCCCAGAAGAAAGAAAATAGGTGCATTTCCTCCCGTGGTGAGGGCTGGGAGGCACAGGGAGCTCTGGACGTCTCTGAACTGCACATCACATTCATCTCCAGCTCCAGGCAGCTTTGATGTGACACATGACCATTTCTCTTATGTGTGACTAAGAGTAAAAGCAGCCAACACTGTAAGGAGAGGAGGCTGGATTTGCTGAGAAATGCACCGAACACACTCTACAGTGCTCTTCTTAAAAATCAAACATCTCCCACCAGCAAGACCCAGGTAATGCACATGAATTTAAAATATTGAGAGAGAGAAACAAAGAGACAGAGAACCCACACGAAACTTCTCACTTTAAAATGAACAATTTGACTTCTCGTCCAGGGACACCTAAAATGATTATAATCCCTCATTTAAATTTAGGCTTAAATAGCCAAAAATTCCTAAATTGGCCTTCTGAGATTGTTTCTGCATTAGTTTTTTTTTTTTTTCCTTAAAGCGAGTAGTGACTTTCACAGGATTATTGTGACATCTGGGTACAAATAAAAGGAAAGGGCTTCATCCACAGGAAGGCAGTCTACAACTGTGAGTTTCATGGTGGCTGTGACTTCACTTTCCTGGGACTTCCTGAAGTCTTCCTCTCTATTTTGGACAAGACTAGGGGAACAGAAGATATATATTTGCTGAGGCAGCTGAGATGAATGTTTGCAAAACTTAATAGTATAAAGAAAGAAGTGTTTTTGGTCAAAGAAGTGTTAGAAATGCCACTTAGCCATTAGTCTAACGACTTACGGACTTAGCCAGTTAGTCCAAATTATTTTTTTCTCTCTTTAAGTTTTATTTCTTAGAACCATTAATATACTGACTTGTATCTATGAATCTCTGAAGAGAGAACACAGTAAGTACCTTTTACTAAATTTATCTATTTATTTTTTGAGACAGAGTCTCACTCTGTTGCCCAGGCTGGAGTGCAGTGGTGCGATCTCGGCTCACTGCAACCTCCGCCTCCCGGGTTCAAGCAATTCTCCTGCTTCAGCCTTCCAACTAGCTGGAATTACAGGCACCCGCCACCATGTCTGGCTAGTTTTTGTATTTTTAGTAGAGATGAGGTTTCACCATATTGGCCAGGCTGCTCTGAAACTCCTGATCTTGTGATCCGCCCACCTTGGCCTCCCAAAGTGCTTGGATTACAGGCATGAGCCACTGCGCCCAGCCACTAAATGTAATTCTTAAAGGAAGTTTCATGGAACCAGCTTTCTGCAAGAGACCCTTCAGGAAATGGCGCAGTAATGAAAAGAGTGCACATTTTGCAGGGAGAGGTGCTGGAGAGCAGACCCTGACTTTGCTGTTTCCCACCTATGTGACCTTGGACAATTAACCCCTCTGAGCCTTGTGCATCATCTCTAGATTAAAACACTTTGTACTTTCAGGTTGTTGGATTGGAAATTGAGTAATGTGCTTGGCACAATGTTGCCACAGGTAGACATCCAACCCATGGTGTTTCATTTTGCATGATAAATGGATGGTTTGCTCATTCAAAGCATCCGTTTGAAAATAGCCGGGCGTGGTGGCTCATGCATGTCATCCCAGCACTTTGGGAGGCCGAGACGGGCGAATCACGAGGTCAGGAGAATGGCTAACATGGTGAAACCCCGTCTCTACTAAAAATACAAAAAATTAGCTGGGTGTGGTGGCGGGTGCCTGTAGTCCGAGCTACTGGGGAGGCTGAGGCAGGAGAAGGACGTGAACCCAGGAGGTGGAGCTTGCAGTAAGCTGAGATGGTGCCACTGCACTCCAGCCTGGGTGACAGAGCGACACTCCATTTCGAAAAAAAAAAAAAAAGCATATATTTGAAAGTAGATTTTTTGTTTTGCCACTGTAGAAAACCACAATTAGTTGCTAGCTAAGTCAGCCTTACACAGACCTTTATACAAAATCACCTTAAATAAAATCTTTGAAAATTAAACCATCCAACTTTGTATTTAATTATGCAAAACCCCTCTAATCTCCTTTGTTTATCTCTCATTTTACATAACACCTTGAGTTGTTCTACTCAGTAGATAGGGTTCTCTTTCTTACCTAAAGGCATTTACCTAATGTCACCATTGCTCAAATTATGTTAGGTGCCTTACTCAGCACACAGTAAATCCTATGTAAAAATGATTAAATTGGCCAGCCACAGTGATTCATGCCTGTAATCCTATTACTTTGGGACGCCGAGGCCAGAGGATCGCTTGAGCCTGAGAGTATGAGACAAGCCTGGGCAACGTGGCAAAACCCCATCTCTACAAAAAATACAAAAATTAGCTGGGCATGGTGGCACATACCTGTGGTCCCAGCTACTCAGGAAACTGAGGTGGGAGAATCGCTTGAGCCCAGGAGGAGGAGGGTGTAATGAGCTGAGATGGCACAGCTGTATTCCAGCCTGGGTGACAAAGGGAGATCCTGTCTCAAAAAACAAAACACCTAGCACATATCAGCCTCTTGATAGACTTTTTTATTAAACAGATGAATAAGTGCATAAATAGATATGAATTAAAAACTTACTTATGCCTTCTACCTTTTCCCATGTTGCTTACTTGCAAAATCTATCCATTAGTTTTGTTATCTCCTCATAATCAGGTACCTTCTGCTGCTATAAATTGTCTATTTTGTTGTTGTTGTTGTTTTAAAATGGCTTTAAAACAACCCGAAACTGTGCTGCTTAAAGTAATATTGGAACAGCTCCTTCTCCTCCTAGAAACCTCCCCTCGAGAAACTTTTAACATTAGATGGCCTGATAGCCACATAAAATATGCAAAGCATGAGTCAATATGCAGGTCCCATTCCGGTGTATCTTTTTCTAAGTTCTAAAGGTCAGGCAGCCAATGAAACTAGCACATGCAAGAGAGAGACTTTGCTTTATAAGAATACTTTTACCTCATTCTATTCTGGCAAATTGTACTAGAAAAAGCAAAGTATCAAACGTGTCAGATGCTGTCAAAGGAGTCTGTGAATAGCTTTGCTAGGCTGGAGCAGAGGAGGTTGACAGCAGATCGGGGGAGAATCTGTGGTGAGGGAAGGGCTGGGCTGCAACAGCTGAGGCTGATGTGAAGGGCTTTAGGGCACAGCGAGGAGCCTTCGGTGCAGGAGTGACAAGATCAAAGTGGCTGGCAAGGAAGCTAATTTTCACAGCGGTCTTGGATGGCCGGCATGGGAGACAATGGGTCTTGCGGTTAGCATGTCAGCACGCTTTCTGGCGCCAATTGTGCTGCCGCATCATAAAAGCTAAAATAAATCTAATGGCAGACTACCTAGGAAACACAAAAGGCATGGACCTCATTGTGTGGGTCTGCTCTCTGGTCCCAGCGCGTTCTCTGGGATACCTTGAAATGCTATTGGGATTTTGAGTCAGGACGGCTTCTATCAATAAAACAAAACAGTTCAAATTCATAAACTGTTTGAATTCATAAACACTTTAAAAGGAAGGAGACTTAATTCACACATACATGTTTAATGTGACTATGAATAGGCAAGATATGAAGGCGGTTCTGTGCTTTTAGCGACAAAACTTATGGCGATTCCAAGGATTTCTTTGGAAGCCGTAGCTCAGTTAGAACCTGTACACACAGGGACGGGTACTTGGCAATGAACTTTACTTTTACGGATGGCCATTTTCAGAAAGGTTACCAGGGCACAACACAGGGTGTGAATGGTCAGATGAGGACAACTACTTCTCTTGGCCTCAAAGGGTTGATAAATAGGTGGCAGTGTTTGATCACAACGAAGTAGTTCAGCCTCATTGGTTAGCTCTCACTAACAAGTGATCAAGGTGCCTTTGGCCTTGGCCAAGGACACACTGATAATTATAATTACTCTGAATTTAATATTTGTCACTTGGCCCTCAGTGGTGGCTACTGGAAAATGCAACTTCCAGTAAATCTCAGGGAAATAACATTTGGGGTAAGTGGCACGGGTTGACATTCTAGAGTCCTAAGCATATGATTCGGAAATCCTCCCCCTTCCCAGTCCTCCAGGCTTGTTCCCCTCAAAGATCTTGAGATGAGTGACCCTGGAGAAGCATTTTCTTTTATCTCACAGCAGGAAGTAATAATTCCCTTGCTGGCCTGGCTATCCTCATCCCTGAGAAGACAAACAGTGTGGTCCCCCTGGCCCTGGGGAAACTACAGGCTGTGACTTCAGCCCCCTTATGTCTGTGGCTGTTTCTGCAACGCAGCTACAGTGGGAAGACAAAGCGCGCCCTCAAGTCCCCCGGCATTCCTTGAATCGCCTGGGGAATCCGAAGCAGCAAGGATCCCTTTTTGGTGAGGATTACCTCACAGCTGGCATTTCATCACAGCCCTAGGGAATGCAAAAGGATGCATGGAAGAAGAGTCATTATATGCTGGCAGCTGCAACACACAGATCAGCTTCTGTCCCCCAAGCTTGTGGCTTGGCACACACGGATCAGCACTACAATAACGGTGGCTGCATTCCACATGCGGCCTCCTTTGAGCGCAATGAATCTCAAGGCAGATGCAGAATCTTACCCGTCTCGAGATAAATATCTGCAATAGCTATAACACCTCCTCTTTAGTCGAGCAGATACTATGTGCTTCCTTCACCTTTACTGAACCCCTCTACCAGCCCAGGTGCAGAAGAGCGTGGCTTCCTTATCTTCTCGTAAGACCCATCAACTCAGTGGAAAGTGCAAAAGGAGCCTTTGGTGAAGCAAATTGGAAAACAACTATAGTAGGCCAGGCATGGTGGCTCACGCCTGTAATCCTGGCACTTTGGGAGGCCGAGGAGAGAGGATAGCTTGAGTCCATGGGTTCAAGACCAGCCTGGGCAACATAGGGAGACCCTGTCTGTACAAAAAATTAAAAATTAGCCAGGTGGTGTGACATGCACCTATATTCCCAGTTACTTGGGTGGCTGTGGTGGGAGGATCACTTGAGCCTCGGAAGTTGAGGCTGCAGTGACCTGTGATCATGTGACTGCACTCCAGCCTGGGCCACAGAGCAAGACCCCATCTCAAGAAAACAAACAAAAAAACAACAAAAAAACAGTAAGTGGACCTTGGACTCATTCCTAGGAAGGGACATAGTGAGGGAAGATGGAAAGAAAAAATGAGGAAGTGGGGGAACAGACATTGGGTTCAGTGCTGGAATCTTACGGGTTCGGAAGTCGACCTTCTAAGGCCTTTGGATTAAAAATGGACTTCAGAGTCAAAGACTCCTAGCACAGACCTTGACAGGGTGAGGGAAATATCAACTCACCAACTTCTTTATTTCCTCCTTTTGTAAAAAGCAACATGCAATGCTTAAGTGGGAACTTGACAAGATTTTACAAATAGGAAAAAGCAGAATTCTAAATAAGACTTTGCAATAACTGCTTGTCCACTGCACCAATACAAGCTGTCGTTTCTGATGGGTTTTCTAAGAGAATGCTGATTTAATTCTTACAAACAGTGTATTTCTAGGAAATGCAAATACTGGGGCAATTCTTTGGAGGGCTATCATAGAAAGTACAGGAAAAGTCTGAGGTTATGAACGAAATCAGTGGTTCACCCTGGCATTTCCTTCATGATCCACTTCTAGTTATAGGAAGCAGTAGGGCTTATCGCAAATAATTGGTCCAATTGATATGGCAAAAACTATCACTAGGCATTTGAGGTGGCGAATAAGAGACTCTCATCTTTATTCCGTTAGATGTGATCTAGTAGTACAGCTGGAAAAGATCACTTGCACAGGAATGAAAACAGCTCACACAGCAGGTAATTAAGGCAGGATGAAGCTGTCCCCTTACCCACAGTGTGATTCTAGGGCAAAGTCTGTCTCCCTTTGTTCATATGTCCAACATGAATCTCCACCTTCTCTGTTGCAGATTAATCCTGTCCATAAAATAATCTAGTATTTTATTGAGTGGTATCAGAGCTGTCCTGATTTACTCTGCCTGAAGGTCACACACGAGGATAAACAAAAAAGAGCATTGCAATTCCTTTCTGCACATCTGACTTCAGCTACTACTTGTCACAGGGAGCTGGAGAGCTTTCTTTAGGGCTGTCTTCCTCGAACTCCCATGGAATTTGAACTCCCATGAAAACACTGGGACTTTGGGGCTAGTTAGATACGGGGTTGAAACAACCAGTTTTTCAAAAAATAAAAAGGCAGATGATTACCGATAAAGAATTCCAAGGAATTTTGGAATATGTTTCTTAAAAAAACTTCATTTTTTATATAAGTAATGAATATTCATTGCAGAACAGCTTGAAAACAGAGGGAAGAAAAGAATAATGAGATAATCATAATGACTCATGATGCAGCCACCAAGCAGCAAATTCTTTTATCACTCTGGAATATCCCAGCATTTTGGGATGTGTGTGTGTGTGTGTGTGTGTGTGTGTGCGCGCGCATGCACGCAAAGCAAAAACACTCAATTACATGTACTCTCAGTTTCTATAGCAAATTTGCTTCTCTCATATATACTAAAAGGTATAAATTAGATTTTTAATGTGATTAAGTCGATGAGCTAAAATATAACAGAGCATGTAAAGATCAAAGATGAAGTGAGGAAAGCCAGAAACATTTCACTTAAATATCTGAATGCAATGCATGGTTACTAAGCCAGAGAAAAACTATTTATCTGGCCTGAGAATGTTATTTAAATCCCAGGCTCATTCATGCTAAACAGAGGTAACATTTTCCATTCACTTCTCCAAGGCTTCTCTTCTGGTGGAAGGAACCCCCCTTTCATTCCCCCTGTAGCATTCCTATTTATGGGCTTAATGCCCACAATTGAGAAGGATAAGTTTAGAAGGTGCTTATTGCCAAAATGATGATATTTAAATGGTAGGTCAATTTTAAACAAGGTGTCTTTTTCAGGTTGTGCCAATCTATAAACATTATTCTTGCCACAGTAGTATAAATGAAAATCCACTAACAAAAAGGCCAGAAGAAGAATTATTTACAATGATGTATTAAGGAGTCGGAGCTACTTTTCTTTCTCTAAAGAAG
>NW_012104987.1:1245873-1266563 GCF_000951045.1 Mandrillus leucophaeus
GTGTGTGTGTGCTGTGTAACTCCATCCCATTGGATACTGCAGGTCTGCTTAACACCTGGAAGCAAAAGTGGCTTCACAAGCGAATGAGGCCAAAGCAATTTGAAGCAGACAGTCGGGAGACTGGAAGATCAGACACTCTGAGGTTTTTCAGCTGTTGTTCAAAGCTGGGAAAAAGCTGCCACTGAATTAGAGGCTGGCAGCTGAGGGCTAATTACAACATCTCAGAACTTCTCTGAGGGATTTTCAGACAAGGGTGGAGTCAGGGTTTGAAGTGGACCTATGCCAAAGGTGTCTGAGCAGGCTGGGTTCCCCCACAGACTAGCGAATCCAAAGCTTTCAAAATGCGGACTCGAGCTCCAAGAGCGATTCCTGTTTTGTTCTGTTTTGTTTTTAACGTGGTAATGAAATAGCAACTATCAAGATGCCAGGAAGAAACCGTGAAAGCAAACCTCTTCTGAACTAACCAAGAAGGGAAATCAAGTGCTTTTATGTGAGTACAGTTAATAATAATAGAAATAATGAGGCCAATAATAATCTTTGGAAAGCGTTTTATACTTCGTAAAGCATTTTAAAGTACACTGGTTCATTTGGCTCTTACAATAATAATCTGATATATATGGCAATATATTTTTATTACTCAAAAAATACAACTAAGGGGAATCTATCTATCTATCTATCTATCTATCTATCTATCTATCTATCTATCTATCTATCCATCCATCCATCCATCCATCCACAAACCCACACACTCACCCCATCTCCCTCCTATCAAGGCCCTAGACTTCTGGAAAGGTCAGCTGGGGCAGAGGCTTTAAAAGCATGGAGAAAGCAGTTCTTCTCACTTTGTTTTCTCTCTTAGCTACTTCTATTGTCCCCTCTTCCCCTCCTCTCTTAATCCTCCACTTGTCTATGTATAACACCTAAGTTATAAGCTTCTTCAGATAAATTCTCAATAGATACTTGCTGATAGACCTGCAGTCAAAGGCATTTATCCGTTCAGTGGATATGGGTAAGTGAACGGCCCTGAGTGAAATGGCGAACTTAGCTCCAGGCCTATGAGTTATAGTTCATGATTAAGCCAAACATATCCCGCTTTGGCACATCAGAGGTCACGTCGTCTGCGCCGGACTAGCAGGTCTGCCCGTGATTCACGGCCTGAATGAACCTCACTGAGTTTCATCCGTGAAAAGGGCATGACACCGTCCTCCCATTTGCAGGGATTACATGAGATGCCAAGTGTGAAATACGTAGCCCAGTGTGTCATGAAACATAGTAATCTTCAACACAGGGTAACTATGACTCTTGTCATTATACTCGTTTTAGGTCCAGAAGGGAAATTACGGAGGAGTTAAGGAAACGGGCAGAGGATAGTTTCAGAATGTGAAAGAATAGGAGATGGAAATGAGTTAATGACCTTTGAGAAGAATTAGCAGAGACTAAACAGTAGAAATAGTCATACCAGGAAGTGATAGAAGAGAACATTTTATAGGGAAGAAAAGAGTTGGCACAAGTCACCGCCAGACAGAGACAGATTAAGAGGAAAATATATGGGTGTAAAATGACACAGAAAACAGTCAATGTGAGAGGCAAGGGAAGATTTTGAAGAATCATAACTCTATCTTCTGCCGCCTCCTCGGCATCGATTAGGAAGTAGGGGCTGCATTTAGCTCAAACCGAGCTGCAGGATTTGGGGATGAACCTGCACGTGCCCCGTGGAAGGATGTGACTGCACGGGAAAGATTCTGTGGAGTTCAAAGTTGTCAAGCTCCTTTCCTTTTGAAACGCAACTGCAAAAACAAACTCTCTTAAAAACAAATGGCAGTTCTGATCCAAGTGAAGATGTGACTGGCAACAGTCATAAGTGGCAGGCAGGACCTCCGCCTACACAGAGCGGAAACAGTGTAGCTCTAATGCCCTCACTTAAAAAATTTCCCAGGAGAGAATGTCAAACAAAACCCACAGTTCCCTACCACAGAAAGGGCAACTTCCACATTGTGGTCCACTACGAATAAAAAAAAGAACACAATGAATGACCTTTGAGGATACAATGGGATGAACTGAAGGAAAGAAGTCAATTTCTCCTCCTGGTCATGATATCTCATTGTTCACTCCTGCGTTTTATTCAGCTTCTACTTCATAATACGCTCCCACCTTCCTGTGCTTTTGCTCTTGGAAATACCTGAAAAGACTGTCGATTTTGTAAAGCCACCTTCCCTGAATTTTCACAGTAAAATCATAAACCTGTCATCACTAAGGAGAGATAAAAGCTCCCTGAGGAGGGGGATGCTGCCTCTCTCCTGTTGCCACAACGCCTTCTGCTGCTGGAGGCTATAAATCCTCCAAGAGTCAGAGTTTAAGTGGTAAATTGATTTGTTTGGCAATTCTTGCAAGTCTTAGAAAGGCAGGAAACAGTCTGTCTGCTGTCATACCCAGGGCTACCTCCGCAGAGTTAAATTCAGACAAACGTGCTATCACGACTTATCGCAGTTACCGGGATCTCCAATAGGTGGTTCTGAGAGGGTGGGTGGGTGACCCACTATCCTGCTTCACTTGGTGGAAACCCGCTCTGCTTGGCAATGTGGTATATACTCTTAGTTTGCTGCATCATTTGACTTGATCACCCTGATCACCTACTCTCCGCCTTCCACACTTGATTTTAGTAGCTCACTCTAAAATTCACATGAAGGGAAAAAAGGTGATCTTTAAGAATGTAATCTACGACTAAACTTGACATGATCAGATATTTGACCATCAGTGAGGATGGGTGAAGGCACGTCATGAAATTCAAGGCTCTACGTATCAGCTCTGTCTCATAAAATGGAAAATATTCCCCAGGACTCTTGCCTAACATATTAATATAATATACTTTCCTGGGAAATATACATATTTACAAAACAATTTTTGTAAACCAATTCGTGGTTTTGAAGGGAGTGCGATAGTGGAGCTGCTTGCCCTGCATTTTTAAAGTAATTATTCTTTTCATTTTCCCCATAATAGCCAAGGAAGTAAATCCTATGAAGACACATACTTAAAGTTACCTGTAGAATGTGCTCTAAGGAAAGTGGCCTCTGAATGTATTGCCTGGAGTTAGGCTTTTGTGTTGTAGTAACAGACTATCAAAATAGCCTGGCACAATGGAGCCTTGCCCTACTCCAAACCAGAAAGAAGATAAGACACGCGAATATTTCCTAATCTCCTTGTTCATGAAGAAAATAGAGCCTTCACCCTGTTACCCCCCAAAAAGGGTTTGAGAGTATTTTATACTGTGATGTAAGGAATGAACTGTGTTACCCATTGCAGGGATATTTGTATTTTAAAACAGTGGAAGAATATGGCAAAGTTTGGCATGGACCACAGATTGCATACAATGGATTTTAGGCTTTACTAGAAGAGAGATTTTTCTGTGAGGTGGCTGCCTTGCACCTCAAAATCAAATCTCAGATTCAGATTTAGAAATAACTACACCTGGTTAGGAGAGGTGGCTCCTGCCTGTAATCCCAGCATTTTGGGAGGCTGAAGCAGGCAGATCACTTGAGCCCAGGAGTTTGAGACCAGCCTGGGCAACATGGTGAAATCCCATCGCTACAAAAAACACAAAAATTAGCTGGGCGTGGTGGTGCACGCCTGTAGTCCCAGCTACACGGGAGGCTGAGGTGGGAGGATCACCTGAGCCCAGGGAGGTTGAGGCTGCGTTGAGCCTTGATCATGCTACTGCATTCCAACCTGGGCAACAGAGTAAGTAAGACTCTGTCTCGAAAACAAAAACAAAACTAAATAACTACTCCTGCCATTCACATGTAAAGTGGGTCCTATGACCCCCCACTTCTTTTCCTCCCAAATGTGATGTACTGTTTCACTGCTGCTGTTGGACAACAGAGGGCACTGAAAAGCCTTTTGATGAGGTCATTAGCAAAGCACTCACAGCGGTAGTGGTGTTCTGAACAGCCTTACTCTGGTGTTTTCAGCTCCTGCTGTATTTCTTGGTTAATGAACTATGTTAAATTTTAGCATATTCTCAACGATTGATGTGAAATAACATACAAAGTGATAATCCTGTGTGGTTCAGATAATATTTTCTTCTATGGCATATGCTTAATGGTTATTAGCTTGAAGGAGAGAGAGAGAAAACTTCAGGGTTTTTGCATACCCTGGGATCTACCAATGGCATCAGCCATGTCAGGTTACATCATTTCAGAGCCGCTTGGCTTCATCCAAACTTGAACTTGTACAAAGCTTCACTTAGTAGAAACAATCCAGAATTTCTCATTTTTGGAAATGTCAGGGATTCATTATAACGAATAGAAGAGAACTAAGTTTATTTTTGTAGAACAGAGGGCCATAATGCATAAGAGAAATTGGCCTAGAAGCTTCTGGAAAGCTTCTAGAAAGTTGAATCAAAATGCACAGGAGTAGATAATTCATTCTTTATAACTCTCCTGATGCTACCCTTTTAAAATTCTATTTATGTAAGGAATGAAACACATTACCTATTCACCTAGTAATGCAATTTATAACTGCTGATTATAGATACCATTTTCCTTTAATTATGATGGCTGCTTGGCAGGAAAAGTATATATTAGTGAGAAAGTATTGATTTTCTATGAGCCTAGAACCATGGCTTAGTTACTAAACAGAAAACACAGTTAACCTGCTTATTGTTATCATGAAAGAAACAATAAAGGAATCAATGTCCAGATTCCTATGAGGCACACTTCTGTAATTTTTAAAGACACTCTTTGGAAACACCAGGGGCTGCCAAATTGCATCAACCTGCTTTATCTCAGCTACTTTATGGAAAACAGTTCCATCTTATAAACCAAGTCCTGGACAGGAGAGAGAGAGTGGTCCTAGCACTGGCTGCATCTACTTCAGGAAGCCCTAAATCACTGTAGTTGATGGCAGGGACTTCACTGTCAGATAGGTGTGTGTTTGGGGGTAAACTATGCCACTGCTCTAAGCATCAATTTCCTCAGATCCAAAATTGGAACAACAATAATATGAACTCCAGAAAACTTCCATGAATAGTCAGTGGAATAGTGTATGCATTTTGCACCATTGTCTGACTTATAGTCAGAGTCCAATAAATGTTAGTGGTTGTCATCGATATTAGACTCAGGCTAACTACCTAATTAAGCCTCCCTGGCACCCCATTTCCTCATTAGGACTAGATTAGTGCTTTTGAAACTTTTCCTCTAAATTATCCCTAAGAGAAAATAAGAAATGCATCCTCTGGAGGCCAACTGGAAGTGTAACTTGAAAGGGGAAACTTCAATGGGGGAAAAAAAAATCCATTACATTTTTCTTACCTTTCTTAAATTTTTTTTACAGTTTATATTTTTCTTATATTTCTTTTTTCTTTTCTTTTTTTTTTTTTTTGGTCGCCCACGCTGGAGTGCAGTGGCGCCATCTCAGCTCATTGCAAGCTCCGCCTCCCGGGTTCACACCATTCTCCTGCTTCAGCCTCCTGAGTAGCTGGGACTACAGGCACCCGCCACCACACCTGGCAATTTTTTTGTATTTTTAGTAGAGACGGGGTTTCACCATGTTAGCCACGATGGTCTCGATCTCCTGACCTCGTGATCCACCTGCCTCAGCCTCCCAAAGTGCTGGGATTAGAGGCATGAGCCACTACACCCAGCCATTCTTACATTTCTTAATCAAATGTATTCTGCCTCATAATAAATCTTTGTTTAAATATTTTAAAAAATATAGCTTAAATGATCTTCCACCATATTTGATGCTGTAGGAAAATGTACTATGATCATCTCGTAACTCTGGTACCCTAGCCCACCCACAGTGATAGGCAGACCTTGTAGGAGATGCACTCCGCCAGATCCCTGTTACTCCAAGTGTGGTCTGAGGGCCAGCGTGCTGGCATCTCCTTGGACTTGGGCTTTGTAAGAATTGCAGAATCTCAGACTTCACTCTGATCAACAGGTTCAGAACTGTTCTGGGGTGATTGAATCACCCAGGAGGTTCAAGTGCATGTTAAAGTTGACAATCGTTGAACTAGATGATTTCCAACAAACTTCTGGTGCTAACCTGCTTTGATTAAATAAAGTGGGGAAATCAGCACTCACTCACTGAGCATCTAATGGGAGCCCGGCACTGTGCTATTTAATGTGAGGAACAAAGAGATGATGAAGATATCTTAACTACTCTTGGGCGTTTTCTAGCTGGGAACAAGGAGCCAGAAGTGACCTGGCTCCATGGAACCAGAACCAGTCATTGACCCCACTGGAACTTTGCTGAGCTATTCTTACTAGGATTGCCATCCTTAAGGAGAATAGAACACAAAGGAGATTGATGATCTCAACCTGGGGAGCTTAAAACAGTGAAGATAATTCTCCTTTCTTATATCCCCTTCCCCACAGCCCTACCTGTTTTCAGACCTATTAACAAATTCTTCACTGTTCTCATCTATCACCTTTACATTCACACTCTATCATTAGTGTATGGAAAAGCAGAAATGGAAACCAAACAAAGTGACCTGATATGAAGAAGAAATAATGCATTTGAATAGAATAATAATAAGCAGTTTCCCTAAGGCAACCCTTAGGGTGCATAATGAGTTAAGTCTGTGGATTGCAGACACCTGTTTACAGTCTAAGCTTCCAGCGTGCTCTCATTTGACTCTGTTACTCATAATTCATGGGTTCATTGAGGGTTGCAAGGGAATAAATGCTTTTCAGTGTTTTATAGAGCCCTCCTTTTCTCCCCCTGAGACAGGGCTGTGTGAAGCAGTTACAGTTTGATGTGCAGAGTGACATTTTTTGCCTAAAGACAACGCGATCTGCACTGTTATGAAAAATTGTCATGGCAGAAAAGGTAATAAAGTCAGTGGCAGCCTCATATGCCTGTTTCTCCTGTTGTCTACAGTAGAGCTGTGTCACTGAAAGTGACAATAGTGGCAAAGTATGACCTGTGGACATCGGTACATTGATGGAGAGGAAGATGAGGCTACAACCAGTAGGTTCCCTGGGAGGGTGGGCTGAGGGATTCCGTGAGCAGGCTTCCTGGTTCCTCTGAATCTCAGTGCCTGGAGGGAAAACAGCATGTTCGATCCTGCCCCCGAGAAGTGAAGACTCTCAATTCTGGTAATGCTCCTTGAAGTCATTTATGATGCGTTGGTCCTTTTCCTGCCCGTCATCATGAACATTTTCCACACCAGTCACCCGTCTTTCCCACAGACTCTGTCTCAAGCTCATTCAATCCAGTGCACTCCACTCCTCGTCACATAAGTTGCTCTCTCTAAGTCTCTCCATGACCTCTTAAGTTCCCGGTCCAATGGCCTTCCGGAAGGTCTTCTGGTAAGACTTTACTCGAATATTTGAAACAATTTTCTCTTTTAACATTCTCTCTTCCATTGGTACCTCGTTATTTTGCTGGTTTTCAGCATATCTGGTCTTCTCTTCTGTGTTTCCTTTAATGGACTGACCCTTCACCCTGTCTGTGAAACACAGCTACTTCCCGAGGTCCAGTTCCTGCCTCCTGCTAGCTACACTTTCATCTTTAGACACTCATCCACTCCAACAGCTTCAAACAACACTTCGCTGCAAAGGCCTCCAAAATACACTTATGAAAAATCTCAGTTTTCCCCTAGGATCAAACAATACATGTCCCACAGCTTGACCGGTCTTTGCATATGACTGACAGTATTTCTACTTATCAGCACCTAATTTTAAGATTAGCCATCTCCCAAGCTGAGTGCCAGTCTTATCAACATCAGGAAGTCTTCGATGGCTTCTAAGCCTAGAGGAACCTTTCTTTCTCCCTGTGTCAGCGGAGAGTCACAAAGTAATCCTTGATCTTTGGTATTTCACAGTCATTTCCCACCCCCCGCAAGACAGTGCAGTGTTGAGAAGTTTGATGGTGTGCAGAGTGACTTTTCTACCTTGCATTATTTCCACCTCGCATATCTGCAAGGTCATTTAGCACATATTTGTTGAGTGTCTACTGTGTGGTCATTTAGCACATATTTATTGAGTGTCTGCTGTGTGCATGGGGCTGTTCTATGTGCTAGAAATAGAGGGATCAACAAAAAAGGGTTTGCCATCGAGAAGCTTATATTCTGGAATGGGAGGAAGACCTGGCATATACAATTGAACCTTGAACAATGCGGGGATTAGGGATGCCAAACCTGCCCCTTCCATCAATCGAAAACCCACATATAACTTTTGACTTCCCCAAAATGTAACTATGAATAGCCTACTGTACACTGGAAGTCATACTGATAACAAACAGCTGATCAACAGAGATTTTGCATATTTTATATATGTTACATACTGTATTCTTACAATAAAGAATACAGCAGGAGGGAAAGGAAGAAACAAGGATGACTCTCAAGTTTTAAGCCTGAGCAACTGGGAAAAAGGAGGTGTCAAAGATGGAAGGTTTGGACTGTGAGAATGTGGACTTTGGTTTTTGATTTTTTTTTTTTTTTTTTTGGTAGAGATAGGGTCTTGCTCTGTAGCAAATGCTGGAGTTCAGTGGTACAATCACAGCTCACTGCAGTCTTGAACTCCCGGGCTCAGGTGATCATCCCACTTCAGTCTTCTGAGTAGCTGCGACTACAAGCACAAGCCACTAGGCCTGGCTAATTTGTTCATTTTTTTTTTTTTTTTTTTTTTGTAGAGACAGGGCCTCACTATGTTGGCCAAGCTGATCTCTAACTCCTGGGCTCAGGTAATCCTCCTGCCTCAACCTCCTCAGTAGCTGGGACCCCAGGTGCAAGTCACCACACATGGCTTGGACTTTTTAAGTTTGAGGTGAGTACAGTATTAGACATCCAGGTGAAGAATCAAGGAAGCAATTTGTTAAATATGCCCTGATTACCTCACTCTTAGATGACCACGGCACTGAAAACACAGCTTTTAAAATGCTTTGGAACAACAGGAAATAGACCTGATGGGGAATGAATGAGGCAGATCACACAAACTACTGCTGCTCTTTTCTACGCTACACACTGAGAAACTGTCATCAAACATATAAAGTCGTTGCTATTATGTAATCAGATTATTCCTTCAAGTGGGCCTAGCCATTTTCATACTTTTAAACCAACACTTTGGAGCATTTGAGACCTTTTGTCTTACTCCTTTTTTTTTTTTTTTTGAGGATGAGTATCCCTTTTATTTTAGTTTTAAAGTTTTGTAGAGATTTTCATTTTATTTTAGAGTCGGGGGGTACACATGCAGGTTTGTTACATGGATATGTTGGATGATGCTGAGTTTTGGGTTTCTATGGAACTCATTGCCCAAACAGTGAACATATACCCAGTAGGTAGTGTTTTAGCCCTTGCCCCCTCCTTTCCTCCACATTTTTGGAGTCCTCAGTGTCTATTGTTCTCATCTTTATGTCCAGGAGTACACAATGTTTAGCTCCCACTTATAAGTGAGAACATGCGGTATTGGATTTTGTGTTTCTGCATTAATTCACTTAGGATAATGGCCTCCAGCTGCATCCATATTGCTGCAAAGGACACGATTTCATTCTTTTTAATTACTGTGTATCGTCCTACTCTTGATACAAAACAGATCAGTGTAGTGTAAGGTGAAAGGCAATAGTCATAGAGTTGACGAATTCACTTTATTTTGTTTACAAACAATAGTGGATAAAGTGTCCTATAGTAAGTGGAATAGTAGACACTGGAGACTCCAGAGGGTGGGAGGGTAGGAGGAGGGTGAGGAATGAAATGCTACCCACTGGGTACAATGCACACTATTTGGGTGAGGGACACACTAAAAGCCCAGACTTCACCACTATGCAATATATCCAGGTAACAAAAATGCACTTGTACCCCCAAATCTATTTTTTTTTTAAAAAAAAGGTCTTGCAGTGTGACTTGGTGGATGCCAAGAAGGAGTACTGGGAACTGGCCTTTCCTACAACAGAGAGAATCCCTCCGAGATGAGGATCAGCCAAATGCTCTGACCACGGCCATGTGCATTAAGCACACACCCCCGAGAGCCTAAGCATATAATTAATTGCACCAAAATGTCCACAAAGCCTACACAACTGATTTTCAGTTCCCATTCATTATTTATGAGACAAGTGATAAGTTACACTGAAACGACGCCAATGATACTTGGCATATAACTATGATAAGACCTTTGGTGGTGTACGTTCCTCTTGTGTGATTTCTATTTCCTAAAATACGCTGTGATTCCTTTCTGTCCTCTCTGATATACAGATAAACATCTCTGTTTTCCACTTCTGTTTTTCTCTGTGACTGCCCTCCATTTCCCTTCATCATTATTCTATTTTCTTTCTTGAGCTCTAACGGAAAAGATGGGAGGAGTACCAAGCCAGAAGGAAAATAGAAAAACTCCAGCACCCACACAGAAGTGCAACCTTGGATGCTCTTCTAGGAAGACAAGCCCCCATCTAGGTATGTATTTAATATATATTTGCTCACAGAAGTCACAGTAATGTCGTAGAATAAACTATAATAGCAACAGGAATTTCAGCATTTTACATTTCTTTGATGAACTTAAAAAAAATGCTCAGCCAAAAGACTCCAAGAAAAGTGTTCCCCAAGCCAGAACGTAAATGTCACTGAACACAGTCAATGTAAAAATATCAGCATAAAGTCCCCTTACACCCGTATCCCTGTGGAAATGATAGTTTATTTATACTCAGCTCAGACTAAGATGAATTGGTCAGGTCCGGTGTGCTGCCAGCTAGGTAAAATGAACAAAATCTCAATTATTTCAAAACCTGATCTCTCCAAATCTGGAAAAAACAATCCACTATTCATGTGAACCCAAGGATGATCAACTTCTAATAAAAATTACGAATCTTTTCAATGTTTTCCTAATTTTGAGGTGACAATACATCCATTAAGAATTACATTATCATAGATCAATAAAGTTCTTTATAGGAAGATGGAAACAAATATAGAAATGGAGAAAAGGTTTCATCTTTATTCTGAAATGGGGAGTTGTTCTTGTCTGTCTTTGGATATGTATTTGGACAGTTTACAAGGACTGAAAGAGAGCCAACTTCCACACAATGGAGGAAATCTGCTTCACCAAAGATAATCAGAAAACTTCCTCAGAGACACTGAGGTGCTAACCCCTGGCATAAGGGGTTGAAATGAATAACTAATTGTCCAAGTCACTCTCAATGCAATTGGTGAGTTACGTTAGTCAGAGGCTTACATTTTTTTGGAAGAGCTTGAGAAAACCAACCTTTAAGGATCGTCAATTAAAATATCCTTTAAATCCACCTTGGTTAAGTAAAATTACTTTTAGATATCTTCAATAAAATATGCATCATCCCTCACCTACTTTTTATGTCAGTTCATTTTCAAAATGTCACTCAGCAAATCATTCAAAGGATTTTAGGTAAGTTAACACCAGAGAAGCTATTTTCTTTCAGTTAAAAAAAAAAGTGGTTGTTGCAGAAAATACATTGTTTTTCACATAAAAAGTAAAATATTTATTAAAGAGAATTCTGGCTTCTTTAGAATAACCAATACTACACTATTGTAAAGATTGGTTAGTTCACCAGTGTGAGTTAATTAACGGATTAATGATGTATTCTCATGTACGGATCATGGTGTAAGTATTTTTGGAAATTATCCAATATCAGATATTTACAGAGATATGATACCAATTAAATAATGTTAGCTGACCAACATAATGGCTACTCTGCCTTTTAAAAGACATACTAAATTTACTGATAGGATCGGAAACATCTTAAAAATAAGTAACGGAACAGAGAAACGATGGGATGGAGATAGATCAATGTAAAATAAATTAATTAATATCGGAAGTGGTTTAATGTGTTATGAAATTTGTAAATTAGTAAACAGAAACACTACTGTGTGTTAAGAAGATGGTAATTAAAAGCACGGAGTTAGACCTGAAATAAGCTACTGAATTTGTGTAGCTCAATTCCCACATTTTACTGGTGAGAAAATAAAAACACAGAGAGATTATGTAGAAAGTACCCAACCGACACTAATTAAAACAAAATGCAGGATGCATATAATGGTTTCCTGGTTAGCACTCATCTTGCTCTAATGGCTGAAATCTTGAATGTTATTGAATCATCCATTTGAATTATATAATGATATACAGTAAATCTAACCCAAATAATAGGTCACCCCAGGGAAAAAAGAAAAAAAAAAAAAAAAAAAAAAAAAGGAACAAACTAATTAATAAGTGGGAGAGGCAAAGCAAAAGGTAGCTCTAACAAAGGTGTTTGTTAAACTTGTGAGGGTTTTTTTCTGTAACCACGTGCATGTCATCATCAGAAAAAAACACATCTCATTTATTTCACTGTGATCTCTGTACTGTCTCCAGTCAGACATGTTAGAGCTAGTAGGTGATATATCATTTATTTAATCTCTGTGCTCTCTATTCAAAATTATTTTCTGTGAAGAAAATAAAAATTATCTAATCTAAACTATTTAAAGCAGTTAATTTAGGCTGGGCACCATGGCTTATACCTGTAATCCCAACACTTTGGGAGGTGAAGGCAGGCTATCGCTTGAGTAAGAGACCAGCCTGGATAACAGGGCAAAACCCCATCTCTACAAAACATACACAGACTAGCTGGGTGTGGTGGAGTGAACCTGTTAGTCCCAGCTACTCAGGAGGCAGAGGTGGGAGGAACATTTGAGCCGAGGAGGTTGAGGTTGCAGTGAGCCGAGATCGCACCACTGCCCTCCAGCCTGGGTGACAGAGTGAGACCTTATCTCAAAAAAAAAAAAAAAAAAAAAGTACACATTTCATTTCTGACAAGTTCATATTTGCTTATTTCTAACAGAATAGGTTGTGATAAAGTCAGAATTTCCCAAATGCCTCAGAAAACTGAGAAAAATGGACAATATCCCACCATTCACACGGTTCTGCTTAATCCTAGCAGGTGAAACGTTTTCATGCTTAAAAGCTGAAAAGGAAAAGAAGAAAAGAGCATCTACAGCAATTCCAGTCTATAACTCCTCATCTGATACATTTAATTCTCTGCCTGAGCAGTTAGAAAAAAAATTAGAACGTTACTAGAAATCCCTTTCTCAAATTTGTGGTCTTATTATTTATCATCAGTTTTTAAAAAGTCCCTAATGCTCACGGGTTCCCCCTCACTCCTTTCTGGAATTATGATAACTGGATAAAGAATCAAAGCATGGATCCCCTCAAAGGTAGGCCCACTGGTCTTCCTGAGACCCTCCCTGGCAACTTTAACCCAGGAACGACAACATGGTTATTGTGATTTTATTTCATCGTGCTCCCAGCAGCACACTAAATTGTCACTCTTGGAAGAAAAGGTAAAACTACATTAAATGAACAATCTTGAAGTAATCCCTGGAAAATGAAGATATCGGTGTTACAATACAGTACCTTTTAGAATGGCTACTCATTTTAAAAGACCAGACCAAAAGACAGCAGTGATTCACTGAGGTTCAATAATTCATATCTTTCTAACATTGGGAAAAGTCCAAGTGTGTGACAAATCCTGAGAAATGCTTAAAGTACACTGTAGTGTCGCTGGAAAAATAACTGTGGGGCAAAGTCAAACTCTCCATCGAGCATCAAAGGACTGCCAGGAAGTTTAGGATTTGGCTTCCCATTGATACTTGCGTTATAAAAGATGATCATTTTCCATTTCACAGCATCTGTAACTAGGCCACAAACAAAGGCGAAGGTCTTGCCATAAAATGCAAGTCATACATGTGTCACTCAGGCATGTCGTAATTTATTGAAGACATCATAATTTGATGAACGAACCTCAAGCCTGGGGTCTAGGGCTTAAATTTTAAGCTTGATTCTGTGGTCCATTATTTCAATGATCTTGGCAAGAACCAGTTACTTTGAACTTTACCATTTAAAAAATTCATCAAGTCGTGAGGTCCTATAACTTTATTTGAACACATTTTAGTTTTAATAAACTTCTATAAATGAGAAGAACAAAGAATTTGGAAGTCATCCTCTGTATCGGTTTTTGAAGATGAGAAAGAACTCTTAAAATGATTTCATGTATTTGCCTACATTAAAATTCATGTTCATATTGAAAGTTTCTCAGGGTTTGTTTTGACTTGGATCTATGTGAGAGCAAGTGACTCTTTTTCTCTGTCAACCCCAAGACCTCACCCAGAGCCTGGCAGACCAGCTTTCTTTGACTAAGGGATGAACACTAATTCTGCACCTTACATGCTTTTGATGATCAGACTGCAAGCTGTCAGTCTGAGAGATCGCAGAGATTTCAGAGATCTGTGAGATCTTCTTGTCTTGTCCATCACCATTCCCTGGTGTTTGGTGCAATGACAGGCATGTAATAAGTACTCAACAACCATCACCAAAAAGCAGAGTTCCTCTTCCTCCATGATCTTGGCAGTGAAAGTCAGAAAGGAAGAAAGGGCAAAGAAAGGAAGAGAACTAGCTTTGACGCCCCGGTGGCCAAGGTGCTCAGAGAGAACCTAGAAGACACTTGAACCACAGCCGCAGTGAGACACACTGCGGGGTGATGAGGAAACCGATTCCACAGCTTGATCTGTCCAAATGCTTCTCCTTCTCAATTAACTCTTCTCCGTCTTATTATTCTCTAAACCAGTATTTGAAGCAGGATTGATAAGACTGAATATGTATATTTACAGACACATACACCCACTATTATAGGTCTTGTACCTGCCAATCTACCCACTAAGTTTCTGGTAGCCACATATCCCTGTTGCTGTCTCATGTTCGCAGCTGAGTCCATAGACTTTCAAGACCATCTCCTTATACAACTCGTTGAGGACCTGCTTCTTCCTTTCTTACCCATCTCAGTGTCTATGCCTACGTGCCTAATGAAATATCCCCAACCCTTGTTTTTACTTTCTTTTTTTTTTTTCCTCAAGCTTTCCAAGCTGGCAGAGAGTATACTGAGCCCTCTGATTGGTTTGTGATCTCCAGGGCAAAGCCAGTCTTAGGATGGCAGAGAAAATGTATCCTCGTCTCACACATCAGAAAATAAAACTGATTAGAAAAACAGAAATGCCTGTAGTAGCATTTCTACAGCCACTAAAGACGTAGCCACACTCCAACCAACTCACTCTTCACGGGTCTCCCTGCTTAGCAGATCCTTTCATGGTATTACTGAAATTGCTCAACATGCCCATTTTAAAGGGATTGCTACTGGCTGGGTACGGTGGTTCACACCTGTAGTCCTAGCACTTTGGGAGGCTGAGGAGGGTGGATTGATTGCTTGAAGCCAGGAGTTTGAGACCAGCCTGGCCAACATGGTGAAACCCTGTCTCTACTAAAAATACAAAAATCAGCTGGGCATGGTGGTGCATGCCTGTAATCCCAGCTACTCAGGTGGCTGAGGCAGGAGAATTGCTTGAACCTGGGAGGCAGAGGTTGCAGTGAGCTGAGACTGCACCACTCCAGTGTGGGCAACAGAGTGAGACCCTGTCTCAAAAATAAATGAATAAACAAAAATAAAGAAAAGCTGTGGGACATGCTACATGCTAGTTTTGTGTTTTTTTTTTTTTTTTTTTTTTTTTTTTCTCTAGGAGAGTCTCCTACAGATGTTTTCCTAGTTTTTGGTGATATTTCACCAGGAAAAAAAAATACAAAATAAAATCTCTATTGTTTTTCTGTGAATAAGTTTTATTGTGCATTTTCCTTTTCACAGTACTTTTCACAAATGTATACATTTTTTACATTATGGAGTAGATGAGACTTTGCCCTGCCATTGACTCTGATGTCCACAAAGCTGTATTTTGAGACCCAAGCACAGGCCTTGCTCTATCATATTTGTGCTCCAAGAATTTAATGAGGTTTAGGAACTAATATTCTGTAAAAGAGGTCAGGGAGCTTCTCTTCGAATTTTAGATCTGCTAACAGATTTGTGATTCTCTGCCTAGGTTTCCATAATTGCCAGGCTAGAGAGAGGATACTGATTGTAGTAGTCTGTTCTTATGCCGCTAATAAAGACAGACCCAAAACTGGGTAATTTATAAAGAAAAGAGATTTAATTGACTCACAGTTCCACATGGCTGGGGAGGCCTCACAATCATGGCAGAAGACAAATGAGGAGCAAAGTCACGTCTTACATGGTGGCAGGCAAGAGAGCTTGTGCAGGGGAACTCCCCTTTATAAAACCGTCGAATCTCATGATACTTATTCACTACCGTGAAAACAGTATGGGGGAAACTTCCCCCATGATTCAGTTATCTCCACCTGGTCCCACTCTTGACATGTAGGTATTATTACAATTCAAGGTGAGAATTTGGTAGGGACATAGCCAAACTCTTATCATTCTGCCCCTGGCCCCTCCCAAATCTCACGTCCTCACATTTTAAAACCAAGCGTGCCTTCCCAACAGTGCCCCCAAATCTTAGCTCTTTTCAGCATTAACCCAAAAGTCCACAATCCAAAGTCTCATGTGAGACAAGACAAGTTCCTTCTGCCTATGAGCCCATAAAATCAAAAGCAAGTTAGTTACTTTCTAGATACAATGGGTACAGGCATTGAGTAAATACACCTAGGGTACAGGCATTGAGCAAATACACCAGTTACAAATGGTAAAAATTTACCAAACGGGGGCTACAGGCCCCATGCAAGTCTGAAATCCAGTGGGGTAGTCAAATCTTAAAGCTCCACAATGATTTCCTTGAACTCCGTGTCTCACATCCAGGTCACTGATCTTAACTATTCTTCCAAAGACTAATGAGGAATCTGCAAAACTGAGCTAACTCCACACGTGTCCAGTGTGGCTGGGAAAGTGGTTGCTGTAGTTTGGATGTTTGTCTTTCCAACCCTCATGTTGAAATTTGATCCCCAATGTTGGAGGTGGGGCCTAACGGGAGGTGGTTGGGTCATAGGGGCAGACTCCTCATGAATACATTATTGCCCTACCTGAAGTTGGGGACGGTGAGTTAAGTTTGCTTTTAGTTTCTGAGGGCGCTGGTCGCTAACAGGAGTCTGTCACCTCCCCACTCTCTCTCTTGCTTTCTCTCTTTCCATGTGATCTCTGCACATGCCAGCTCCCCTTTACCTTCCTCCATGAGTGGAAGCAGCCTGAGGTCCTCATCAGAAGCAGATGTTGGTGCCACACTTCTTGTATAGCCTGCAGAACTGTGAGCCAAATATACCTTTCTTCTTTATACATTACCCAGTCTCAGGTATGCCTTTACAGCAATGCAAAATGCACTAAGACAGTGGTGTTCTGCTTATTGATGGTAAAAGTATATGCCTATTTCATACTACTTATTTATTGTTCTGAGACTGCTTAATCTTCACCAAATTAATTTTTCTTCGTCCAGAGCATACAACTAGATGACATTTTCCAGTCTCCTTTGTAATTAGGCATAATTTGAGCACTGACCAGTGACACATGACAGATGTAATATGCACCACTTCAGACCTGGTCTAGTACCCTCCAATGACCACATCTCACATGCTCTCTTTCTCTTCCGAATGGCTGCAATGAAGACACCCTTAGTGTGACCTTGGAAACCATATTTGAACATGGTGAAGCCAAAGGATGGAACGATCCTCAAATCACTCAGAGAAAAGACGCCTGATCAGGAAGACCCCAAGTGGATTCTTACACAAGAGAAATATAAGATAATGCTGTTTTAATCCATTGGGTTTTTGGAGTTTGTAAGTTATAATAGTTAGAATTACTATAACTAATACACATTCAATATCCTTTCAGAGAATTAAAACGGCATAAAATATACTTTACAATTGAATGAAAATTTCATTTTCTGTAGATTTAACATATATTACAGTCTTTCACTCAGGGTTATCACTTGTTTGTTTTGTTTATTTTTGTTTTTGGGACAGACTCTCACTCTGTCGCCCAGGCTGGAGCGCAGTGTTGCCATCTCAGCTTATTGCAACCTTCACCTCTTGGGTTCAAGCAATTCTCCTGCCTCAGCCTCCCAAGTAGCTGGGATTACAGGTGTCCACCATCACTCCTGGCTAATTTTTATATTTTTAGTAGAGATGGGGTTTCACCATATTGGTCAGTCTGGTCTGGAACTTGCGACCTCAAGCAATCCACCCACCTTAGCCTCTCAAAGTGCTGGGATTACAAGTGTGAGCCACTGTGCCTGGCCTCAGGGTTATAATTTGAAACATGAATTGACTTTAAAGGACTGTTAACATAGGCCTTAGAGGATACTGGAAGGAAACCTGGTTATCATATGAAATGGTACAAGAATCTAAATACAACATGTAAAGAAAAGTCTAATTGCTGAAGCTCAGTGGTTATCTGATTTCTCAATATTAAAATGTTTGTTCTACATGAGGTTCAGGGGAAGAAAAACGCAACTTTTTTTTTGTTTTGTTTTGTCTTGTTGTATTATTTTGAGTTGAGAGTCTTACTCTGACAGCCAGGCTGGCGTGCAGTAGTGTGATCATGACTCACTGCAGCCTCGAACTCCTGGGCTCAAGTGATCCTCCCCCTTCGGACTCCCAAGTAGCTAGTACTACAGATGCATGCCACCATGCCCAAACAATTTTTTAAAAAAAATTGTTGTAGAGAGGCATCTCTTTATGTTGCCCAGGCTAGTCTTCTCCTGGCCTCAAACAATCCTCCTGCCTTGACCTCCCAAACTGCTGGGACTACAGGTGTGAGCCACTGCACTTGTACCACTTAACCATTTAATCTTAGAATTACAGTGAAATAACAATTACAGTGAAATAACAGCTGTAAGAATTACAGTGTAGTTTAAATATATATGTATATATACACACAATCTTTTTACATTTAATTCCCAAATATGAATTGAGATAAATAGAATTAACTTTACATGTTAGAAAATTGCAGGCAAGCTATGTTAAGACACTTGTCTAAGATCGGACAACTTGTAAATGACAGGGCTGTAATTTAAACTTAGTTGTGGTGATTCTCAGGCTCATTCTCATTAATAGAGGAGTCTGAGATAGTTGTTCCTACTTCCTCTCAGCATGGGCCAGCACGATCACACTGCAATCTGGGTCTGTCTGTTTCACTTTACTGAACTATCCCAACGTTGCAAGGACCTTTGAATTGCCGAGTCTCATGATACTTTTTCTATCCTCATTTTACCTCTCTCAAGAATCCAGGTTATTGATCTTTCCTGCCACTGGGAGCTCCTGTTTTGGCTTCTAAGATGTGACGTCTCTTGGCTTCTTCCCTCCAGGCTGGCTTCTTTCAAGCTTCTACACGGCTTCTGCTTCATCCTTACTGCCAAGGCTTCATCCTCTGCCCTGGGGGCTCCTCAGTCCACATGCAGGTGGCTTTAACTAAACTGCCTGAATCCACAGCTAACCTCATGGAGAAACTTTCCTTCACATCAGACATCATCCAAGTTCCAGACATGGCTCTTCAGCCATTAGGTGGATACCATGATGAGATGACTCTGGCACTGCAGACTTCAGAAATCTAAAATCAAACTCACCATCTTTCCTTTCCAACTTGGCCTTCCTGCATCCAGTCTGAGTTGGTATCTTTCACCTATTTATGAAAGCCAAAATTACGGGCAAGACCCTACATTTGAATTTTTTTTTCTCATGCACCACCTGGTTTATTGTAATCACCCACTGATTAGTCTTCCTGACTCCTGTCTGGCCCCTGTCACAAATGTTTCTAGGTGGAAGCGAGAGTGGTCTTTCTAAAATATAAATTTGTCATTGAATTTGCTTGCACAGTGTCCTTCGGTGGCTCCCTGTAACTCAAACTTTGGTTTTGCTACAAGATTTTCCATGATCTGGTATTTCTCATCAAACTTCTCTCCTGCATTCTGTTCACTTGGTCCTTACCCTGCCTTCCACTATGCACATGATTCCCCAAGGCCGGGTGACACTACGGCATTGTCTCATTTGCTGTGCATGTGACACTCTGCAGCAGCATTCCCCACTGTGGAAGGTCCGCCTGCCCTCGGCACCCTGCAGGGTGAGATGCAGCATTCCTCTGAGCCCAGTGACCTCTGAGCACATCGCTGTTATAACAACGATCATAAGGCACTGTCCCTGCTTGAGCTGCTTAGGTAAGGCTCATCTCAGACTAGTACAGAAGCCGTTTAGAAGCTAAACAGATTTACGAGCTGTACCACCAGATTCCTCTCCTATTGCTCATTAGCTGTGTGGCCCCTGGGCAAATTACTTATCCTCTCTATGTCTCAGCTTCCTTATCAATAAGACGGGAATCATAACAATATCTATCTCATAGTAATGTTGTGAGGGTTAAATGGGGAAATACACATGAAATGTTTAGAATGGTGCCTGGCACACAGCACATTGTAAGTATAGGTCATAATTATTTGCTTTTGCCTCACAGTAATCTAGCACGATTACTATTTTGTATTACTGTACAAAATATTAATAAAATGAATTATACAAAGCTGAGAGGGGGAGTGCTGTTTGTTTTAAAAATAAAATTAAATCAGACTGCATCTTGACTGAAGTAATATCCAGTCCTTCTGAAATTAAATGGATATCAGGAGAACTATAGGATAATGCTATTGAAGAGGAAATAGAAAAAAAAAATAGGTTAAAAGTGAAGCTGATGAACCCCTCAACGTATACCATCCTCAAACAAATAACTTGAGATAATACGTTTAAGATATTAGACTGATCAATATCGTGTAAACACTTCAGCCCATTTCCTAAGGGCAGTTATGCCCAAATGTACTACACATATACACACACACAGAGGACAAGGGCAGTTATGCCCGAATGTACTACACATATACACACACACAGAGGACA
>NW_012104987.1:1268453-1275226 GCF_000951045.1 Mandrillus leucophaeus
GTGAAAACATGGAGAGGAAGAGTGACGAGAGCAGAGAAGTCAATGAGACCGTAGCAGAAGCAATTAAATTAATGTTCAATTAAAACCACTGAAAGTAGAAAAAGAGGAAAAAGTAAAAATAAGAACAATGAACTTGAGCAACACATAGAAAACAACAGCTAATGCTTATCAAAAGAAAGCAGGTGCAGTCATATTAGTTTCAGACAGAGTAGACCTCAGAGCAAGAAAAGTTATCAGAGATAAAGAGCAGCATTGCACAGTGATAAAAAGGGGTCAATTCCCAAGAAGGCCTAATGATGAAAGTTTATGAGAAAGCATCTAAGTAAGTGAAGCAAAAACTTATAGAACTGACGAATCTTGGAATACTAGGCAGAGATCAAAAATAATCAAATCATGTCCTTTGCAGCAACATGGATGCAGCAGGACACCACTATCCCAGGTGAATTAACGCAGGGACAGAATACCAAATACTGCATGTTCTTACTTGTAAGTGGGAACTAAACATTGACGACATCTGGACATAAAGAAGGTAACAATAGTCCACAGTGGGGACTACCACAGTGGGGAGAGTGGAAGTGGGAAAAGGGTTGAAAAACTACCTATCAAGTACCGTGTACACACTCCGCTGACAGGATTATTTGTATCCCAAACCTCAGCATCAAACAACTTATCCATGTGACAAACCTGCACATATACCCCCTGAACCTAAAATAAAAGTTGAAAAAAAATTAACAAATCTATCTTGTCTTGCAATTCTTAAATGTCATTAGCATGTATCTAAATTTGAGTCTGTTTTTATTCATTTTGTTCAGTTCTCAGCTATTCATTTCAGACTTTAGATTCATGTATTTGATTGCTTGACTATTTACTCACTTCTCTCTGCTTTTTTTGGGAGTAACCTGGAATCCCTGCAAGATGGCTATTATTATCTTGCATGTTTTATATAAATCCTGCATACACTCTTATTCATTTATTTCAGTGAAATTTATCTTTCTTAGTCTTCTATTAATAGCTTACTATCTTCAGCTGTGTCCATTCAATTTTCAACATAGAAACACATACATAGTAATATGTATTTTCACATATATTAAGGCTACTGAATACGTTTTTAAAACTTGTAAATTTTCCAAAATATTGTTTCTTATCTCTGTAAGCAAAACTATAATTATTATATTAAATTATATTTTGATCCTCCATTAAAAAAGAAACAGGTGAATCCAATATTATAGTTGGAGACTTTGACATCTACTTATGAGAAATAGATCCATTAGACAGAACATCAGAAAGGACATAGCCGAACTCAAAAATACCATAGGTATAATGAACATCTGTAGACTATTCAGTCAAAAGTATTAGAGTATACATTCTTCTCAAGTTTATATGAAGCATTCACCAAAATAGACCACATTCTGGGCCATAAAACACACTTTAACAAATTAAAAAATATATAAATCAAACAATGTCTGCTTTCAGACTACACTGAAACTAAGTTAAAAAACAATAAATATAGCTTAAAAGTCCCCAAAAGAGAGAGTAAACAACTCCCTTCTAAATAATACATGGGTCAAAGAAGAAATCGTGAAAGAAATTTGGAATATTTCGAACTAAATGCAAATGGTACACAATTTTATCAAAATTTATGTGGTGCAGCAAAACTAGTGATAAAGGGAAATTTATAGCATTGAATATATATATTAGGAAAGAAAGATCTTAAAATCCATAATCTAAGTTTCCACCTTAGAAAAGTAGAAAAGGAGCAAATTAATTTCAAAGTAAGCAGATAAAAAATATATACGAATGTCTCTACTAAAAATACAAAAAAAAAATTAGCCGGGCGTGGTGGTGGGCGCCTGTAGTCCCTGCTTCTTGGAAGGCTGAGGCAGGAGAATGGTGTGAACCCAGGAGGCGGCGGAGCTTGCAGTGGGCGGAGATCGCACCACTGCACTCCAGCCTGGGCGATAGAGTGAGACTCCGTCTCAAAAAAAAAAAAAAAAATACTAATAAATGGAGCAGAAATCAATGAAACTGATTTCTACAAAGAGAAAATCAGTAGAGAACATCAACAAAACTGAAAACTAGTTATTTGAAAAGATCAATAAAACCAATAAGTCTCTAGTCAGGCCAACTAAGAAAAAAAGTAAGGATTCATATTACTAAATCATAATTGAGAGAGGAGACATCACTGGAGATAACATGGACTTTACAAGGATGATAAAGGAACATTATGAACACATTTTGCCCACAACGTTGATAATCTAGATGGGAGGAATTAATTTCTTGAAAGCTACAAGCTGCCAAAAACTTACACAAGAAGCAATAGTTGATTGAAATAGGCCTATATCCATTAGAGAGATTAAATCAATAATTAATCACTTTCCAAAACAGAAAGCACTAGTCCCAGATGGGTTCACTGGTAAATTCTACCAAATATTTAAAGAAAAATTACACCAATTCTCTATGATCACTTTCAGCAGATAGAAGCAGAGAAAACACTAATACACTTTATGAGACTAACATTATCCTAATATCAAAACTAGACAAATACATTACAGGAAAAGAAAACTATAGATCAGTATTGCTTAAGAACATAGATGCAAAAGTCCTCCACAAAATACTAGCAAACCAAATCCAACAATACATAAAAAGAATATACAATACGACCAGGTGAAATTTATCCCAAATATGCAAGACTGGTTCAACATTTAAAAATTTATTAATGTAATCCATAATATCAATATGGTAAGATGAAAAACAACTTGATTATATCAATAAATGCAGAAATAGGATTTGACAAAACCCAATACTTATTCATGATAAATTCCCAGTAAATGAAAGAGAGGGAAATATCCTTAATTTTTAAGGAATATCCACAAAAATTTCACAACTAATATCATACTTAATAATGAGAAACTAGTAGCTTTCCCACTAAGTAATGTACAAGGCAAGGATGTCTCCATTCACCACTGATTTTCAACATGACACTGGAAGTTCCAGTTAATGCAATAACACAAGAAAAGGGAATGTTAGGAATTTAGATTTGGAAGGAAGGAATAAAATTGTATTGACATGATCATCTATGTAGAAAATCCAGAAGAACCCATAAAAAATCCACAAAACAAAAACAAAAGAACAAACCCTCTTGCCCAAACTGCTAAAACTAATAAGGAATTGTATCCATGCTGCAGAATGCAGTTGACAACAATCCATTGCTTTCCTCTACCAGCAATGAACAGGAGGAATTTGAAATTAAAAACACATATTAATGTTAATTTCCCCCCAAATAGGTATAAATCTATCACAATAGGTATAAGATTGACATGAGGAAAACATAAAACTCTGAAACTATAAAAGCTATTAAAGAAGAACTAAATAAATGGAGAGATATTTCATGCTCATGGATAGGAAGACTCCATATTGTCCAGATGTCAGTTATTCCTCATTTGATTTCTAGATTCGAGACAATCCCGATCAAAATCCCAGAAAGTTATTTTGTACATATGGGCAAAATGATTTTAAAGTTTACATGGAGAGGCAAAAGATCCAGAATAACCAATACAATATTAAAGGAGAACCAAGTCAGAGGACTGATACCATCTTATGTCAAGACCTGTTAAAAAGATAATCAAGACAGTGTTCTATTGGTGAAAGGACAGATAGACCAATAAAACATAATTGAGAGCCCAGAAATAGGTCCACATGAATACAGTGAATCGATCTTTCACAATGGTGCAAAGGCAATACAATAAAGATAGTTTTTCCACAGCTGGAACAACTCGGCATCTACACACACACACACACACACACACACACACAAATAAATGCAGACACAGACCTTACACCCTTCACAAAACATTAACTCAAAATGAATCACAGATCTAAATGTAAAACATAAAATTATAAAACTGCCAGAACATAACAAAGGAGAAAATCTAGATAACCTTGGGTTTGGTGATGACTTTTTTGATACAACACCAAAGTAATCATTCATGGAAGAAATAATTGATAAGCTGGACTTCATTACAATGTCTTCTCTGTGAGAGACACTGTCACGGGAATAAGAAAAGTCACAGATTGGAAGAAAATATTTGCAAATATTTAAAGAACTGTTATCCAAAATATACAAAGAATGCTTACAACTCAACAATAAGAAAACCAACCACCTGATTAAAAAATGGTCAAAGCCTGAACAGACTCTTCACCAAAGAGGATATATAGTTGGCAAATAAACATAGGAAAACATGCTCAACATATTTTCTTAGAGAAATGCAAATTAAAACAACAGCATACCACTACATATCTATTAGAATAGCAAAAATCCAGAACACTGAGAACACCAAATGTTGGTGAGGATATGGAGCAATAGGAACTTTAATTTATTGCTGACGGGAATGCAAAATGGTACTGATGCTTTGGAATACTGTTTAGCAGTTTCTTACGAAACTAAACATATTCTAACTATACAATCTGGCAATCACATTACTTGGTATTTATTCAAAGGAGCTGAAAACTTATGTCCACACAAAAGCCTACACATGAATATTTATAGCAACTTTATTCATAATTGCCAAAACTTGAAAGCAACCAAGATGTCCTTCAGTAAGTGAATGAATAAATAAACTACAGCACAATGGAATATTATTCAAAGCTATAAAGACAGACACTATCAAGACATGAACTGACATGAAGGAACTTTAAATGCATGTTACTAAGGGAAAAAAAAGCAATGTGAAAAGGCTACATACTGCATGATTCCAAGTATATGACATTTTGGAAAAGGCAAATACATGGAGACAGTAAAAAGATTAGTGGCTGCCAGGGCTTAGGGTGCAGGGAGGGATGAATAGGTAGAACACAGAGGATTTTTAGGTGACACTCTTCTTGTTTTCTTGAGACAGTGTCTTGCTCTGTTGCCAAGTCTGGAGTACAGTGACACAATCTCAGCTTACTGCAACCTCCACCTCCCGGGTTCAAGCAATTCTTGTGGCTCAGCCTCCCAAGTAGCTGGGATTACAGGCCTGTGTCACCATGCCTGGCTAATTTTTTGTATTTTTAGTAGAGATGGGGTTTTGCCACATTGGCCAGGCTGGTCTCAAGTGATCCACCTGCCTCGGCCTCCCGGAGTGTTGGGATTAAAGGCATGAGCCACCACACTTGGCCTAGGTGAAACTATTCTGTATGATACTATGATGGTGGATGCATGATTCTGTAATTGTGAATACACTTGTCTGAGCCCATAGAATATACAACACCAAGAGTGAAACCTCAGGTAAACCAGGGTCTTTGGTGATGATGTGTCAATGTTGATGCATCACTTATCACAATTACACACCCTGGTGGGGAATGCTGAGAACAGGGGAGGCTGTGCATGTGTTGGGGCAGGGGGTGTATGGGAATTCTGTATGCTTTCCTCTCCATTTTGCTATGAACTTAAGACTTCTCTAAAACATGAAATCTATGAAAAAACAAATAAACAAACAAACAAATAAATAAAAAACACCAAACCCCCACAAGTCAAGTTTCATCAGTAAGGGAATATAAAATATTATAAATATTAAGATGGAAACATGAAGCAAACATTAAGATGGGAAAACTGTCCACTTATCCTTCTGACAAGTGGCAGTAAAATATTGTTAAACCATCTTTCTTGAAGGAAGAATAAAGGAAATGGAAATAATCACATCGCACCTTCTTGAAACTATAAGTGTGTCTCTTTTAAGGATAGGACTTTATATGGTCATTGCAAATGTTCACAATAGGAGAAGGAAAAGTTGGACAAAAAAGGCCAAAATGAATAGGACCTGGCATCCCCTGTAATCGTGGCTCCAAAGAGAGGAATTACAGGATTGTGTGTGGGTAATGTCCAAGTCATTTCTGAATCAAATCCAAATCCCTTAGCTGCTATCGAGAAAACACTATGCGAACCAACAGATTCACAATCATCTACCTCACAGCAAAGGTTATGCACTCTTTATGTCTGCCCTATGAGAATCCTGTAATGTTGCTGGAGAAGGGCCATAGAAAGGCAATGAGAATGATCCAGGTCAGGAGGGACTGCTAAATTTGTATAAATTCTTGTCTGCCAAGATAAATGTTGGGGAGGTGGCTGGTGGAAGTCTATAACATCAAAAGGGCACAGATAGGATAAACACGGAACTTCTAGCCAGATGCTGTTAAAACCAGGATATGGAGAGAGGGTGGTAGATGTGATGACTTGGAGATTTCAGAAGTTAAATTTAAGACGTATAACAGTAATATTTAATCCAATCTAGAGTAAACATTGGTCACTCATTACCTCAAGAATTGGAAACGGTTGAAAATAGAAAGAACTCCGAAAGATAGTTTGCATAATTTCAAGTTGAATCATTCAGTTTTTATGTTTTGAGACTATATTCTTTTGAGTTTAGGGATGTGGTATTGCTCGATGTGCCGCTGTCAAGCTTAATGCTGGGGCAGATGGTCAAAGGTCAACCCAGCACTGTTGCTTTTCTTTTTTAAAAAATTTCAATAGTTCTGGGGATACAGGTGGTTTTTGGTTACATGGATAAGTTCTTTAGCAGTGATTTCTGAGACGTGAGTGCACCCATCACCCAAGCAGTATACACTGATCCACATCTAGATGTGTATAAGAGACAGGTATGATACTATGATGGTGGATGCCTGTCTCTTATACACATCTAGCTGTATGATACTATGATGGTGGATGCATGATTCTGTAATTGTGAATACACTTGTCTGAGCCCATAGAATATACAACACCAAGAGTGAAACCTCAG